>NC_142009.1:108827943-109005443 GCF_049901735.1 Notechis scutatus | reverse complement strand
TAATATTAAAAAATTAATAATACAGTAAATATTATATATTATATATTTATTATATAATAAATATAAAATATAATAAACATGCATGCAGACATCATATATACCAAGTTAAACATAGAATTTTCTCAAGATTGCAATCTACTTCAGTCAATAATTTTTTTTTGTTCTAAAAAAGCCACTTTACAAAAAATCTCTGCAAAGACTAAAGAGAAGTAAAACCATTTAACAGTTTTAAAAAAAGAACTGCATCACCAGCACTAATATTGATAACTACTAAGTATTTTTATCAGAGCTATTTTCTTACCATTTAACTTTTGTTTGTTTAATATGGATTGATATAGATTGCTCAGTTATATCACTTATTAACCATAAATGGCATCATTGGTTAGACAAGCATCAGACATTCAAACATCAATATAAACAATAGAACCTGAGCTTTTGTATTCAATTTTGTCTTTACATTGGTTGCTTTTTAAAATTATTTCATAATGCTTATTTTATTACTGTCTTTTTCAAGATGTGCATAATTGTTTCCTTTTGCTGTATGTCTTAGCTCTTTGAAGGCTACCTGTTCAGATTGTGTTTGTATTTTGTGTCATACAAATTATTTAACATTAGTTTTAGCGTGATTGCTTCATGCTTGAACTTTGTCTCTACAGGAAACCATTATCAATTATATTAAATTAAGTATTTTATGTTAGCTTTTGGAGATTTATTAAGACATATCTCCAAATGCTAACTAATCAAATCATTAGCCATTGTTCTTTCTTGATCACAATTTAGTCAACTGTTAATTTTTAGCCATTGGCACATTAATTTTTTTTAACCCTGAAGTGCTATGGTATATATAAATGTGATAGTGCCTGATATTCTCTTTGGGGACTTTTTTTTTTTCTTGTTCAAGTTGCCGATGCCGTGATATTCCTATTCTTCTTGCCCTGATATCCGTTGGCTGGATATAGGAAATAGATATGTAATAAATCAGAAAAGATTGCTCTGACTTTTTTCATTGTATAGTCCAATTGTATCACATTTTTAAAAATCTTCAGTGCTATTTTTTATAACTCAAACAAGCCAATTGGTTTTGCCCTTACTAGATTGACTTTGGTGATGGCAAACAGTCTCTAATGTATCATTTACCTGCAGTATGCAAGCCAAAGCTTTGTTTTAACTTTGCATTTTTGTGCTCTGTGTCCTCAGAGAAATTTAAAAGATTCTTACTATCATGTACATTTATTTTGAACAATCAAATTCTATGTCAGTTGAAAGAAGAGATTTGTCTAGCATTTCCAAACATAAATTTCTTTAGATTTCACAGTAGACATGCAGTTTGGGGGAAAATCTAATTTCAGGAATTAGGTTAAAGATTTGCACACGATTCATGATGAGACCACCAGTTGCTTTGACAGAAGTCAGATAAGGGGAGTCAGAGTGATGCTAGCCCTGACCCTATCTATATTCATGAATGCCCAGAAAGGATAGAACTTGCATCACAAAACTGTGAGGATACTTTCATCATTCTGACAAATCTGGTATTTGTCACAAATTGTCAATGAATCACTGGTTCCTTTGGCGCCAATATCTATTTATGTATTAGACTGATATGCTGCTTTGTCTATGGTTTTATTTGCATCTCTTTCCCACTGTTTTCATTGCAGCACATAGAATGTTAATAGAAAGGAACATTTTGTATTTTAGTTGTAGGTATTGTTATACTTTATAAGACCTGCAGTTATCCATACAAATTCTGTTTTTTAAATAAATATACCCAAAAATATTTTCTTGCTATATCAATTTATATTAGTTAATTGAAAATTAATTATTTTAATATATATATGTTGCTATTCTGCCAATAATGTTGCTGGCTAGTTTGCAAGCTAGAAACAGAGTCACTATTGATTATATTATTCCAAGAAAATCCCAACCTTACTGAGAATGATTGTAAGCAGGTATTTGTGTCAATTCCTATGGATGCTTAGGAACAGGAGTGGAAGATGCAGATTCTGAGCAAGGCAGAGAATTGCTTAGATTGGGCTTCATTATTCACTATGAAAGTTCCTGAGTTGGATGTCATAAACATATTAATGGTGCTAAATTCCAAAATCCTGCATAAACCTTAACAGTAATGGTGGTCAGGATGGATTCCCTGTAAGCCTGTAGTTATTTGTTAACAAAACCCAGCAACCATCACCTTCTGAAAATTTCCTCTAAGAAAGATTGGAGCTATCATAAACCGTTGACTGTTGCACTAATCTCTTGGACAGGACTTATGGCTCCTGCTCAAAAAGCAGGTGGCAGCTGTAGCTAGAAAAGCCTTTGCTTAGCTTTGTATAATGCACCTTTTATACCCCTTCCTGGATAGGAAGGCTCTTCTGTCACTCACTTTTACCTTACTCATCTCCTATCTGGACTATTGTAACATGCTCTACATGGGCTTATCCTTGAAAAGTATCTGAAAGCTTCAGCTGGTGTAGAATGTGGCTGCACGAATAGTCTTGGGCACCCCTAGGATAACTGCCCTCCACTGCATGAACTGCCTTAGGTGCAGATTTGCTTCTGGACCCAATTCAAGATATTGATTATGACCTTTAAAGCCCTACATGGCAGGATGGCAGGTTACTTGTAGAACCATCTTTGTCCCATTATATTGGCCTATCTCACTAGGCCAGGTAGGAAGGGTTCGTTGCAGATGCTGCCAGTTAAAGAATTTCAACTGGTGGGCTCCAGGAAGAGACCATTCTCTGCCATTGCCCCTAGCCTTTGGACCAGTCTCCCACCAGAATGGACACTGGCTCTCACTCTCCTTCCCTTTGGAAATCCGTGAAGACTTGGATTTCCTGTTATTTTCCATAACTAAATTAAAGATTGGGGAAGAATGAATCAACAGGACTACCGCTTGTTTAATTGTTACAAGGCTGTGAATTTAACCATTATTCTTATTACTAGATTATATAAATACTTACATTTTTCATTAAGATGCTGATTTATGGCTATCTAAATGCTTCTTTATGTAGCCTTTTTCTTTCATTGTATTAAAATTCTAAGCATGATTATTTAGTAAGTATTGGTAAGAGAGTACCTGAAGTACAGCAAAATAACCTTTTAAGATTGCATTCATTCTCATTTTATACATCATTAACTTATTTCTAATGCGGTTGAATACAAGCAAAATACTGAATACTGCAAAACAAACAAACAAACAAACCCTCTGCTGAATTACTAAAAACACAAATACATGGTTGATAATTCTGGACTCAAGAGACCAGTTACATTGTATGGTGCTATTTTGTATATTTAAACAATGTTAATAACTTTACACTGAGAATTAAAGTAATTTGGAAGCACATTTAAATTGTTTATGTTTTTCTAAATTAGCTTAATCTGAAAAAAACCACCCTTTTAAAAAGTTCAATGGTATTTGTAGCTATATAAATAGCAAATCATCCTATCAATAGATGAAATCAGACTAATCTATACTTAAATAGGAGGTGTGGGATGTGTTAAGATGCTTATAAGAAACTAGTTTTCACTCAAGTTAGTTGTAAGAGGCAATTTTGTCGAGTGGTTAAGATACTAGGCCAGAAACAGGAGACTCTGAATTGCCTTAGGCATGAAACCAGCTGGATGACTTTGGCCAGTTACCTTCTGTCTGCCACCTTGAGTTATTTATAAAAATAATAAAAGCAGGTTAAAAGAATAATATGAATAAATAGATTTTAAAAATTGTAGTTTGCAATGGAATAGCCCAGGGCCTTTAAAATAATAGGAAAATATTTGGTATTTATACCTCTCCAAAATAGCAATTGAAACAATTTGTATCATATTTTAAATATTTGAACATTTTTTTCTTTATATAACACTGGGTTTCTTTGTGGTAGTTACTGGCAGCAAACATATCATATGGTTATTCTGTACAGATTTTCTTAGTATAGCCATATCTTTAGCTATTATAACAGTTTTGATAGCAAGTCATATTGAAACTATTGTAGTGCTGTGTAAAGATACGGTCATAATGGAAAATATCACTGAGTTTATAGATTTGTATGGAAATCCTAATGTTGCCAATGTCATTCACTTTGTTAAGTAAGTGGCTTAAACAAAATCTAAACCTATATTGTAAAATTCCAAACAGATATAAAAGAAGGAAACTTGTTTCCTGAACAAGCTATTAGAGAACCAGTTTGGTCTAGTGCAGTAGCACCAACCTTTTGGGCACCAGGGACAGGTTTTGTGCAGAAAAGTTTTTCCACAGACCAGATAGAGGGGAAGTGGTTTTGCATTCTGCCTCCATCCTGCAGATGGGCTTTGCTTGTTTGTATGACCTGGTTACTGGCATGCTATGGACCAGGGCCAGTCCATGGACTGAGGGGTGGGAAACCTTGATCTAGTGGTTAAGGTACCAGACTAGAAAGTAAGAGAGTATGAGTTCAAGACCCACTTAGCCATGAAACCCAGCTGCGTGACCTTGGGCCACTCACCCTCTCTCAGCCCAACTCACCTCACAGGGTTGTTGTGGTGGAAAAAAAGGATGAGGGAGGTGTGTTGGATGTGTTGTTGAGTTGTTTGTGAAAATAATAAAGGCAGGATACAAATAATTAAATTAGCATTGCCATTACTTATTAGTGAGAATACACAGAAACTTTATGTTGGGTATTCAGTCCAATATCAGACATCATGATTCACAGATGTAGCAGTATGTACTATGTAGTCATCTGTTGGATAAAAACAATTCAATAATAGATTATGTAAAGCAGTCCTCGCTGTAAGAACTAAGCTGAAATTTAAATATTTTTAAGCTGAAATTTAAATATTTTTAAACAAGGAATGAGCAGGTGAAAATAATTGTACACAGTTTTGATGTCTGTAAATATCAAAAGTAATTTGAAAAGCATGCTGGTTAGATACTATCACTGAAAACTACATCATGAGTTATGAGAATTCAAATGCACACCACTGGCGAATGAATGAAAATAACAGAATAAATTCCATGATTTCGCCTGCATTTTTCCAGTAACTGATAGAATTGACTATAGAGACCTGCTCTCAGTATTTGTTTGTCCATTTAGTCCTACATATGAAAGAATGTTGCAGTATCAGTTGACACTAGATTAGTGTTCATTAGTAGAGCAAATGGATTAAGATATTATTGTACTTTCTGCCAAGGACATATAAAATTTGTTTTCTAGTTAGTATTTTATGCATATGGTTCTTATTGACCAAATAAATGCAATAAATTTATCTTAGTCCCTTTAGCTTAAGTAAACTTAACTTCCTTAAACTAGTAAAATGGGCATCATTTTATATTTTTATATTTTTCATTGGCTTTAAGAAAAATACAGGGTCAAAGTCAAGTTAGAAGGCAGATGGGCTTATTTTTGCCTATCTGTGCTGATTTCAAATTGCCATCTAAATGATTAGTTTACATATCTTTATGCAAAACAAATAAAAGCTCCATAGCTGCAATTGATTCCTGTACACAGAATTGCATGGTAAAATGAAGGGGAAAAACTATTTAGAATAGATGACATTCATTTGGTTTTCTTTTAATTCTGTACACTGATGTTCAATTAAACATTAGTAGAGTTGCAGCATAAGCCATTACAGAGTAATGCTTGTTTTCCTTATTCAAGTCATATTGAACAACTAAATATTACACATTCTGATGAGCTTTAATATATGCGTGCCATGATCTGCTGGTAATTTACTTGTTTAACTGCATCAACATTTTTTCCTTTCTGCTTTGTTTTTTATATTTTATTTTTTTAAAAGAAAATCCCAGATTTATCATCTCAGGGAATAGTTTATAACATGAACAGTCTGTGATCAACAAAGGATTTAAGAATGAAAATGTGATGAATGGGTGCATTAAGTTTCTCTTGGATTCTTTACTCCCAACCCATCTAAGGACATGACTTTCTAGAATATTAGGGGACCCTCCAATATTTATCATAATAGTGTGCAAAATATCAGTCAACTACTCTTTCTTTTCTTGGAAGCCATACATAGCTTGTATGGTCAACAATAGAGCATAGTGCTCGCTGAACTGCCTTAGAAATACTTTTCGTAAAAAACCAACCTTCTCTTCAAACTATTCCATTCCTGCCAAACTGTCAAATCTTGCTTAAATTCAAATTAGGGAATGTATTAATCTGCATTTATCCAACTTCTGGTATTTAGGCTTTAATATGTGCACAACAACTTGAGATAATGTAGATAAGAACATTATATCACTTGGTTGTACTATGAACTTTAAGTACAAATAAGGCAATGAATCAATAATGTTCTGCTAACATTTCTGTATGTAAATTGGGAAAGGTCTATGTTGCATACATTTTTTTAAAAAAGCTTTAACATTAAACTTGGCAGAAAGCAAGAGCAGATAATTATTATACTTAAATTTTGGTGTAATATGGAGCTCATTTGTGAACTATGACTTGATCAATATTCCCTAATTTAAAAATCATGGCTTAGGGTGATGTGTGAAACTAGTTTCCAAAACAAGGATGGGCAATTGAAAGATACCACTGCTAAAGAATACAAATGAGGCAGTGGGAGTTTCATAGTGACAAGGGATTGTTCACCCTTCCTATATTTCCACTATATTTTCATTACCTTTTTTAAAAAAAAGACAGGAAGTGGCAATTTATGTAGAGTTATGTGCAACTAATCATTGTTCTTAAAAGAAGAGGGCTTATTAAGTCAGAACACAAGCTATTTTTTAAATATATTTTGAGGCTGCAGACACTATAACTTGCCAAATATTGTGCATGGTAACAGAGGTCTAAATCAAAATGTCAGCAAGGATGTGATTCAAAGTAATTAACTGTCGGGTGAAAAATATTATGTGATATACAGAGAAAATCTTTGTCATTTATATTTTGTAAAGAATGAGTGGCCCTGAAAAACATTCATGTAGCTCAAGATGGTATCATATTTTAAATTATAAATAGACATATTTTAAAGTAAAAATGGCAAAATTTCACCAAAATGTTGTGATTATCTTTCATAATCTGGATAAAGTTTAACATATTTTCTCTTTCAAATTTGTAACTCATCAAGTCAAATAGAACCCAACATCAGACTACCATTAAGTACTCCATCAAGGCAGGACATAAGACCACAGGCCATGAGCTGCAATCCATTTGCTTTAAAGTTATTAATTTTCATAATTATTGAGCCATTTTAGTGCTAATTTTATATATTTACATTAGAATATTGTTTCAGTGCAAGATGAGAGAGCTTGAGCTGTCTGGCTTGTAGTTCATTGAGTATATTAGTTTTCTTATCACTGTTACTTATTTTTCCTTAAACCCATGATTTGGGACTATAACCCACATATTTTAAAAAATATATCTTCATGAGCTTTCCCATTTATGGTATCTTCAAATGCAACTTTTGCCATATATACAGATTTCCGATAGAAGCATTTTTGAAAATATTCTTATTACTTGGAGCATTCTTTTCTATTTTGACCTTGAGTTGCCCTAACAGAGGCTTAGAAAGAATCAGATAAAAGTAATTTACTGCATACTAAAAATATAATGAAAACATTGTACTCATCTAATAAATAAACCAACATCTTGCCAAAACTAGCCTACAAAAGAATAATATTTTTTTCCAAAATAGACAAATGTCCAACAATTATTACGTGAAGGTTAAAGTATTCTACATGTTTCATCTCAGATGACATGACATGCTTCCTGAGGCTGATTTTAGCTAGTTAGGTACAAAAAAAGAGAGAAAGGTCTTGACCCAGGCATATCTAAGAGGGGAGAGAGAAATATCATAACAGAATAAAGCTTCAATTTAATAAAATAATAAGCATATAAATTTAACACACCTTATATTTCTGAGATGGCTTCTCCAACATATATTTTTTTAAAAAACAAAGCAATCAAAATGCATATGTAGCATGAAACAGTAGAAATAATTCCACGTATAATATTTTTCCTATGTATTTTTTCCTCTAGAGCCCCCGGCGCGGGCCGGTCAACCTCACCGGGCATTTTAAAATGGCGCTTTTCACCTTGGTGAAGCTGCTGGGTTGGGGATCAAGGACACAAATGAAAGAAGGGGAGGAGGGAAGCAACCAGCCTGCCTTCTCCGGGTCAGCGTCCAGTCGCTCCGCTCCTCCACCAGCCCAGGAAAACTGCTTCAAAAGCGGGGCCGCACCCGCGCTGGCCCGCTCCCCACCCGCCCTTCCCACCCGCCCGCTGCGCCTGTTGAGCCATGCAGCGGTAGTAAAAGAGGCGATAGTTATTCTCAGCGAGCTGTTCCAAACAACCAGAAACAAGGCAGGCAAGAACACTGGGATGGGGGGGGGGGGGGGGGGGGGGGGGGGGGGGGGGGGGGGGGGGGGGGGGGGGGGGGGGCCAATAGCGGTGGCGACAGGAAAGCCCCCTCCCTCCCCCGGCCTTTCGTGAAACGCCCTGGTACAAAAAGTTGACCACTGCCTAGAGTGTTAACTTCATTTGTCAACACCTACATTCAGAACTCTTCAGAGAAGAGTAAAAGTAAATGTTGACCATTTTATCAGAGGAGGAAGAGGAGAAGGGCCAAAAGCAGGGTTTAAATTTCAGCGTACTGGTTACCAAAACAGATTTCCATATGTAAAATCTTGTTTAATTTGTTTGCCTACTTCTTCCTACTGTTTTTGACTTACCGTCTATTCTCTCTGTGTCTCTTTCTCTCTCTCTCTCTCTTTCTCTTTCTCTCTCTCTCTCTCTCTCTCATTTTCCTTTGCAAACAGAAAGCTGACCTTGCAGTTGCACCCCTGGCTATTACGTATGTTCGAGAGACGGTCATCGACTTTTCCAAGCCCTTTATGACTCTCGGAATAAGTATTTTGTACCACAAGCCCAATGGTACAAACCCGGGTGTCTTCTCCTTCCTGAATCCTCTCTCCCCTGATATCTGGATGTATATTCTGCTGGCTTACTTGGGTGTCAGTTGTGTGCTCTTTGTCATAGCCAGGTAACATGTCACACCTTGTGATTTTTTTGGCAATTGTTATTATTTTTTCCCCTCTTCAACAATAATTGTCAAAAGTCACAAATTCTTCCTTCTTTCTTATTCTGAATTGCTAATCGATTATCTGTACAGAGGAAAAAAATCAGCATCAATTTAGCATCAGCAGCTCCTGCACTGTAATGCTTTTGTGCTCATTCATATTGACTGTGCCCCTTATCTTTTTATAATAGCTATGATGATTTCTATCAACTCGTGAACAGTACATTCAAAAAATTGGGCAGCTCTTTTAGAAACAATTTCCTCCATACCCATCTTGAGTTTTGCTGTTTTGAAAGTTTATTTTTTATATACTGGTACAATATTAGCAAGAAAGAAGTGTTCAAATAAAACACACAAGTATTCTAAATGAAATTAAGGACAGAAATCTTTCTACATAATGCTAGTAACAGCAAAGGAAGCTGGGAAAATGGAACCATGGCCCCTGGCCTAGACTTGTCATATTTTTTTTAAATTAGTCTCTCTCTTTGCACAGTTCATATATTGTTAAAAAGTAGTTAATTATTTTTATGGATCATTTAGGAAGAAAGAAGGAGAATGTCCATTAAATTCAAATGTCCGTTAAATCTGAATTTATGTTATTTGTGGATGATTTCATTGATGCAAATTGTTTTGTTTGAGTTAAATCTTGATTTAATGGGCAAATGTTAATCTATTATCACATAGTAGCCTATTAAATATGGATGTACATGCAAAAAATTGTACATTGTACCTTGCATCTATGAAATGCAAGCCTACTTTACAGAGGTTTTACTATACTTCTGGTGACAGGAGTTTGTATATCTTCATTATGATTTTGAATCTGGTCACCAAAGCTTCTAAAAATCAGGACAGTGATGAGGGGCAAAGCAATGGTGAGGAGAGGCAACATGGTCCTGCCTATTTCTGTATGGTATATTTTAGAATACAAAACTAAATCCATTAAACATTTCATTTGGAGGTCAAATGAAGAAGAAATGTACACAATCGGGCATAATATGGTTTTAAGACCCAGGTACCTCATAACCAGATTAATAAAATCATACATTTTTACTCTAATTCCTCCTATCTCTTTTGAACTTCCATTAATTAACTAAATAATGTAGTAGCACTTTTTAACTTGCATGAGTCCTAAAAATAGGTAAATCAGAATAACAGTTATAAAAACATACCTAGATACTGAGACTGAGGAAATTACTGCCATAGTATCTCAGTAAAACAAGGATGTCAGAGTCCCAAATGTACTTTTTCAAAAGACAACTGGATTGTGTTTTCCTTGAAGAAATTTTGCTTCTTATCCAAGAAACTTCTTCAGTTCAGTCAGTTCTTGGATAAGAAGCAAAATGTCTTCAAGGAAAACAAAGTCAAGTTGCCTTTTATAAAAACACCATTGGGACATCCATGACCTAGATGACTGAGAATCTCCACAGACAAGGATATCAGAGTTTCTTCCTTGGATTTTCATTTTATATGTGTCTAGTGTTTTAATTAAGAAATAGGCAGTCTGGCACAGTGAAGTTATGGAAATGTATCCAACATACAATATGAAGTCTTTATGTGAACCAGAATTATTCCACTGATTTATGTTATAGGAAGATCCGGAGCTTCTATTAATCATGTCTATCAATCTTATTAAATACTGTTATCTGAGGAGCCTATTCCTAGCAGTGGAGCTAGTACATTGTTTGCCAGTCCTTACATCAAAATAATGCTCCCATTTGATGGTTACTGGTTTATAATCAAACTGGGGAAATTTTTTGATTCATTCTTGCATCTTGTTGATCACTCCTCATGAATTCTAATATTGAAATATTTGTGTTTATGATGCATTGATTTTTGTTGTTTTTATGGATTAGCGGGTTCTGTCTGTGGATAAGAAGATGTCACTTTATGACACACATAAAAATCTTAATCTCGGGTAGGTTATGTTCATGTTGGCTTTGGTTATAAAGATAAATATGTAACAAAATACAGATCATGTATATAAAAATTTACATGCACAAACATACATACATACATACAAACATACATGCATACATACAAAATGAAAACTATACAAAAGGGGATTGAGCATATGAAGTGCAACATTTGTACAATTCTAAAAACTGCTCACTTTACCTTTTATTTCCCTCTGCTCATTCCTCAGAGGTTTTTTTTCTTTATTAAAATTGTTTTCATGCCACATTTATTTTTGTTTTTCATAAGAGTAATCAGTAATTGGTTTCTTTTTCCCAGGGCCAGCCCTTTTGTTATCCAACATGAGGCAGCTATTTTAAACAATAGAGCAAGAAGTAGCTCCCTCACAATTGTTCTCTCTCCACAATCCTTGGAAGAAACAGTGAGGGACATAGCCTATGCTGTATTTGTTAAACTAACACTGATCTCAAGTGTCAATCAGAAATAAGATAAAACTATCAGCAAATCTTATTTTTTGTATATAGGTAGAAAAGACTATAAATGTGTCTTCTGCCACTGTTAGCAGTATATCTTAATTTGGCCCTGAATCAGAATTCCATTTAATTCATTTAATACAATTTTCTAAGAGATTTATCTTTACCTTTATCTAATGCTGAAATAGTGGTATAGTATGGTATGGTATGGTATGGTATGAAACCATAACCGTGGTGACTTAGCCATTCTACAGTATCTCTCTCTCTAATAAGCAGGTGGCATAATAGTTTGAATAGTTTCCTAGACATCTTTGGTTTATCCAGAATAGTATAGCCTTTTCAAAGAATTGCTAAATTAAACCTTATTTATGTGGTGGAAGGAGTAAGGTTTTTTCTAAGGTTTGGTAGGGAAACTAGGAAATGACAGGTAGCATTCATGCCATATCTACATGCTAGGTAATAGTCATCATTTATGGTTAGAATCATTTACAGCACAAGTTTGACACTGCTTATTCAAGATAGTAAATAGAAAATCACTCAAAATCATTAGCAGACAAATGAATCACTGATAACATTTCAGATTTGTTATGACAATCCAGAAAAATGTTGAAATTATAAATGAAATCTGAGTGAAAATGTAGTCTGTCTAAATTCAGATCACAACTATGTAAAGTGAATGTAAACCTAAACAATAAAATATGTGCTGCCCAGCTACAGTACATGTCTAAAGCACCTAAAGACATAGAGAAAGGACTGAGAAAAATTTGATAATAATTAGACCACCAAAATACATGCAGTACATTTCTCAAATCAATGCAGTGGCTATTTTGTCATAAATAGCTGTATATCATAAGTAACTAATACCATGTGGGTTTCCTGTGGATTAGGTTAGAGGAACATTTTTCATTGAAGGAAGACCCAACACTTCTAGAGAAAGCATAATTAGATTCAATTCCTTTTTTTTCCTGTTATCCTGAAGAATAGTAAACATTCTATATTTGTGGGTACAGTATCTGTATGTATAAAATATACTGTCTGAATCAATTTATAGAATGCAAGCTATGGTAACATATATTCCATAATTTACTGATTCTTACACTTATCATTATGTTGTTTGTTCATTAGAATTTTCCTTCATTGGTTTAGTTGCAGTTATTTGTATCGAACATAATTCTAAAACATCATACTAGGTAGATCTCTACATATTAGGGGCAGAAAACAATGATTTAAAAGATGCAGTATGGTCATGCCTCCTTTGCATTTGTCATGTCTATTAGAGGTAGTCCTCAGTTAATACTCATTCAGCAATTGTTTGAACATACAATCATGCTTAAGTGGTACTTAAGATGGGTCTTTTAAGTTCTGTCTGTCACAGTATCCTGTGGTGACATGTTTATGATTTGCAACCTTCCCTGCTAGTTTTCAAGCAAAGTCATGAGGAAGCTGTCAGAAAGTCAGAAATCTCAGTCATATGAGGTCCTTGCTTAACTATTGGCAGTGATTCACTTAATCTTGGTAACTGGGGTCTGCTGGAACTGTTTTCACTAAGGAGCCTGGTCACTTGATATTGTGCTTTAAAATCATGTCACTTAGCAGCAGAAATTCAATAAGGACTTTGCTTATAAAGGTAAACTTTTAAAGAATGCAGCAATAGCTTTTTCATTTTTTTTTCTCATACAGGGGTTATAACTTGGTTGAATTGAGCTCTTCACTGAAAACCATGGTTATAACAATACAACATTGTTAATTTCAATAGAACAACCTGAGCTTACTGTTTTTGTTCAGGTATTCGATCTCCTTACATTTTATTTTCACATAGAGACTGAATTCCTTGCAACTTTTGTGTACTCTTGACCCACTGATCACTTCCTTAAACCTCTTTAGGTTTATCATGATGACTCTTAAATCAATGAAGCTTCCTTTAGCAAGAGGAAAGTCACTGCAAAGGGAGTTATCTTTTTTTCCTTTTAGGAAAAATAGTGCATAGGCCCACTTGACACTTTGTTCTTCTGTCATACAAGTCAACAGGGCTTTGATCTTCCTTGAACATGACTAGGTATAGTTTAACACTAAAGAGTGTTTTGGGAAGAAAACACTCATTTAAAGAAACTGTTTTTTTTTTCAGACTCTAACATATCAATCTAAAGCCTGATGTGGCTTCAGGAAAGTAAACATCTCTTGCCTTAAAAATAACTTTTATTTAAAGAAACCATTTTCAGGCGACTGACAGCTTCTAGAGCTAAAGTATTTGAAAGTAAAAATTAAATCTTTTTTGAATCATACTTGACTTACTGTAGGTGGCAATAGTCCGGAAATGATTTACCATTGCTTTCTTCTGTTTTATTTTCTTATTTTGTCTTCTCAATCTGCCTCACAATTGTAGAAAATCTGACTTATTTCTGTGACCTTATATAATCTCTGAGCCAAGATGCATACTAAAACTCCATGTAAGCATTAGGAATAATTAAGCAATATTTCCTACTTCTAATATTTAGAATTAGGGGTTAAAATGTATTAACAGAGTGCTTATATTTTGGTGATAAAAGATCTTACTTTTTCAAACTCTTAGTGAAATGAAGCTCAAAGTATAACAATTTCATTTCAATAAAGGATAACTGAGGAGGCTCATGATTTTATGTTTAGATATGAAATTACCTAAAATGTTTTAGAATCTGCATAAGTATGCCATTCATTTTCAGAATATGTTATGGCTTCCTGTAATTTATATACCACAATTCATCTTTGGCTAGAAAAATATATATGGAGCTGTCCATGAAGTCACTGGGAGTCAAATTTAAGCCAAAAGAGATTATATTTTAATTATTAAAATTCAATGATTTTTAGATGTTGTATGAAAGCTTATAACACACACTTTTGCCTGTCTTAGCTCTAGGGTTTTCTAGTGAGTACCCCATTATAGATCATACTATTTTGTTCTTTATTGAGACATCGATGAAAATAAAATGTAATATAAGAGTCAATTGCAGTCTGCACATCCAATTCACAGGTTTTCAAGCCTGCCTCCTATTTGTATTTATAATTATTTTTCTGTTTCTCTTTCCATGAGTGTCAGATGTTAATGTTTTGGTCATGAACTCTGTACTAAATTTGTTTATTTTTAAATTTTATTTTTACCATAGTAGAAACCACTACCAGGATCAGGAAGAGATAGGAGGAATTGTGAAAAATACAATAATCTTAATCTCAGCAACAAATTATGTATGTTTGATTTAACTTTTCAGAACAGTGCCACAAAATTCAGTATTAAGCTTATTAACCCTGAACTTATGAGATTTCAGGAAGTAGCAAATAATGCTCAGAGTTAACAATAATATGTGCTTTACACGTTGCTCTTATATACAGTAGTTTCAGTTGTTTCTGGGATACGTTTTGCAGTATTTTCTTTTTCAGCTGAGGTTACCATAATCTTTGGTTAATCAATTTAGTTTATAACTTCAGTTACATTACTTTGCTTCCTAGAATCAGTGGACAGTGCTCATAATGTTGCAGTCTCATAACTATCTATTTTTAAAATAACATTTTCTTAAAAATGTTAATACATAATAAAAACTAACAGGAACTAATATTTAGAATAAAAAAGGAAAACATGAAAAGAGGAAAATTCAGAAATAAAAAAAAAGTTCAGAAATAAAAAAGAAAAATATATATAAAGCAATGACTTCTTTTTTTACAGCAATTATAAATATACATAGAAAATAACTTGTTACTCTATGGTTACAGATTTTTTTTTTTTAACTTTTAACTTCTCTATAATCTATTGTTTTTATTTTGATCCTCAAAACCATATACCATATCATTTTTTTCTGTTTTTTCCTGTTTCCCACAAAAAGTCAATAAAGTCCAATTATCATTAAATTTAATGAACTGCTCTAATTAAAGCAGTTGATTAGGCCATCTCTGGAAGTTCCACCATCTTCACTATCCATTCCTCCATTGTGGGTAAAATTAGATCTTTCCACTTTTATGTATATAATAGTCTCACTGCAATCACCATGTATAAAAGCAAAGTTACATATTTTTTCCAGCTGCTTATTTGTTAATCCCAGAAGCAAACCTTCTGGTTTCAAACCAATGGGAGTCTTTAAAATTTTCTGTATTATTGTATGTAATTGAATCCAATTTTCTGGCTTTTTTACACATCCACCAAACATGACAAAATGTCTCTCTTTGTTGATTATACTTCCTGCTTAAGTTTGAAGAGCATTTCAGATTTTTGATATGTTACATTATTTATTTGTGTGCTTACTATTTTTTCAAGTGGTGAAAAAAACAATACTTATTATTCTACCATTCAAAATGCTAATTTAAACTTTCCAGGCCTTACATGGCTATCCCTGGTGTAGTTACAGGAACATTAACTCGACTCAGTTTTGACCCACCTAATTTGGATATCACAGGAGAAACTGCTTGTAAATCTTCCTTTTGGGAAATAAGAGGAACGGAGACTCATAGATACTCTTCTTTTATGGGGTTCATATACTTTGATTTTGTCAATAAACCCCCTCTCTGATTTCCTACAAACTTTTAAAAACTGAGTTATTTTGCAGAGGATGAACTAAAATCACCAGAACTGATTATAATGATCTTTTAATTAATTGTTTTTATGTTCTTTTCCTGTGAGTGCTTTATGGTATTTCTACTGATGTTAGTAAAGTGCCAAGAATCTTTTTAATTGCCATAGAGAATTATCAGTTAGTTATTTTGTTTCGGCTATCGACAAACAAAACAAAAGATCTTTAGTCCCATCAAGTAATGTCCCATAACTTGATTTCTTATGATTTTTTTCTTTGGGTTTTTTCAGGAACAGTTTGAGCAATTCCTTAATTCCATACATTCCTTTTGTAAATCCAAGATAAGGAGACTTTCCAAGTCAGTCTTCTGATTTATTATTTGTACATCCTCTTTAATTATTATAACATCAACTGATTTCATTTATAAATCTATTTTGCTATTTATTCCACATCACTTTTATACCCTGGCACATTTAAATCCATTTTCAGATCCACCGTATCATTTTTTTATTTCACTTTTGTAATTAAATATTTTTAAAACTCCAACTCCATATTCAAATTAATCGCAGTCTCTCTTTTATCCAGTTCTTCTATATCCTCTGTTATAGTATCAAAGGATCTTAATAATAACTTTTGAGTATATTGTTCCCAAACAGTCTTAATTGCTTCTATAGTCAAATAGTGTTGCTAATAGATCTTTTCTCCTTTAAAAGTAATATTTTGTTTCTCTCCTTCAGGTCCCCTCTTATCTTCTATTTTCCAATCAACAAAACTTTCCCATTGGAGGATATCTTACCATTAATTTCAAATGCTTTTATTAATTCTTTTATTAATTTTTAAACACCCCACAGAAATTATCCTTTCAAGTCCATCTTGCCCCTTAACTTTGCAAAATCAACATTCTAGGCCCTCTTTTACTGTTTTCCAAAAAATTAAAGCTTTTCTTGTAAATCCTTAAACTTACGTAGAGTTTCTTTTATCTGGGGTGGAAAGAAAAATCTCCCTGTCATCTTTCAGAAGAGTCTTAACCTCCAGAAAATCATTAATAAGCAACTTCCTAAAGTAGTTAAAAGAGGAAGTATATGAAGCAGTGTCCCTGAATTATGGCTTAGGTAAGATGTTTTCTCCCCCTGGCTTGCAGAGCTGTCAAACTTGCTGGAGATTGTTATTTTACAATCTCTTTGCAGGGAGACTCTGAATAGAGCAAACTTGAAAGATGATCCTAGTCCTTAATCTGGAAAGGAAATCCAAGGAGCTGATCCATTCACTGGGGCCTGTTTTTTCACCATGATGATCAGCCTGTTCCCGCTTCACCAATGCTCCCCAGGAAGCCCAGGGGGGCTTTTTCAAAAGAAATCAGACAACTATATTTTTCAAAATTGATGGCATTATTCCTTCTCTCAGAAGAGACCCTACTTTTTTTTTTTCTTGATTCAGCAACTCATAGTTTGCTTGGCTACCCAAAGATGCCAGGAAGGCATGGGTCCAGGTCACAGTTGGTAGAGTTCATGGTATAGAGAATCTATGTACTTCTTCAAGTGCAAGAAATTCAGAAGAATCCCATATAACATTACAAGATGCCTCTCATTCACTCTTGGATTCTGTCCAATTGATTTCATGTCTGCCAAGAAACTCACAAAATCATATGGTGAGCCTGTAGTGGTTTTTTCCTTCCACCAGCAAGTTTTGACTATAACTGTGCATATTGATCAGAGAGAGCATTTAAGTTTCCATAGGAACAATTGGTCTCTTGCTAGAAGCAACTCCAAGCTTCTGGCTTGTCTATTGGGACAGCTGGAATCTAATTATTTATGACTCTAGCTTATTGACTAATTGGTACCTTGTCTCTTTCTTGATCTGGCATTGTAAATCTTTGGCTTGACTTCAGACTGCTCCACTTGGAAACTTGTCTTACTCAACTAAGTCTTATCTACAACTAATTGCTGTTTTGGGCTGCTGTTGCCATTTGCAGAGGTAAACCTCCCTTTTAACACTCTGTGTGCTTAGGAACTGTGTCTGGTTTCTTTTTTCTTTGTTTAAATATATTTGTATTGTTTACAACTATAAGTATCAAACATAGTGCAACCGTTTTGGCATTACTCTACCATACATACAAAAATATTACTAAACCATTAACGTTCATATTATTGGTACAGTATTTTCATTCTAGGTCTATTCATCCTAGCTATTTTTGTTCTGACCTTCCCCTCTTTTTTGCAACCATTGATAAAACTTATTCCAAGTATCATAATATTCTGATTCCCCCTTATTTTTCAGTTCTAAAGTTAGTCTATCAGATTCTGCACATTATTTTCCTTATTAAGCCAGAATGTGAAATTAGTATTCACTCAAGCTATGTACTGAATCTAATCCATGAATACTTCAGATTATGTAAAACTCTGTAATTCTATCACATCTCCTCATTCCAACCTCTTCCTGATCTCTCACTTGAGGGGGAGGAGTCCCTATCAGAGAGAGCTCATATCTATGATACATGATATGGAACCCACACAATACTTAAAACCTGTATTCAGCCACTTTACTATTTTGGGGGAGGGTTACTAGGTCTATCTCAATCAATTTAGCTTAAGCAATTGCGATATATTCAGGGAGTTAAACTTTTTGTCCAGATCTTCCCAAATCTTTTATTTTATTTATAACCAACATTCCTCTTTAGTCAAACATTATCCAGAATCTCAGTTGTAGAAGTTAAGGCATCAGACTCGAAACTGGGATGCCTAGTCTCACCTCAGGCACAAAACCAGCTGAGTGACCTTGGGCCAATCACACACACTCAGCTCTAGGAAGACAGCAATTGTAAGCCACTTAAAAAAAAACTGCAGGAAGTATTCCATGCTGTGGCCATGAGTCAACACTGACATACAAACACGCCATATCTCCCACGCTCAGGGCCTTACAGTTTCATCTGCTATAACCTGTCATTACTATAGGGCTGATGAATATTAATTCTATAGAATATTAATTTCTATAGCCGTCCACTTTTCCTGATAAAATCTCAGCAGCTCATCTCTGGTCAGTCCTTCTCGCTGTTTTCTGGGATGCAGCTCTCCACAGTGTTGCTCACAAGGATATAGAATAACCAAGGCTGCAATGAAATCTCTATTGTCCAAACAGAATCTTATTTATCTAACATCTTTTTGTACACTTTTTCCATGCTTCTATTGCAGCTCACCATCACTTTATTGGTGCATTGCACTTCAACTATTTTGTTTCACTTTCCAACTTTCCTCCCTTTGCTTTTCACCACAACTTTTATTATCCTTTAAAACACTTACAGTCTGTTTTATCTGAAGTTACCCAACAATTCATAATCTCCCAAGTAAAACCTACAGTTGCTAAACTAATACTGGAAAGCTGAATAACCACAATACTTTTTCAGATGTCATAATTATCTTTATTATTATTAGTGGTAGTTGTAGTCGTTTTTCATTGAACAATATATTATATATGTCAGCTGTAGTGGATGAAGAGGTGATTTATGCTTTAAGGACAGGCAAAGAAGTTGGGAGGGGGAATGTTTTGCAACTACATTAATTTTATCATAGGCATAACACTTTTTTAAAAAAAATTCAGTTGAAAATCTGTGCTTCTGTTTTTTTGAGTGTTTTGCTAATAAATTTGATTCATGTGAAGTTAACAGGTTCAATATAGTTTGCATAACAAGAACCAAACATTTAATCCTTTCAATGGGCTTCAGTAAATTTTTCTCTGATGTGAATATGTTGTTGAAATTAATTTATAATTGTAGCCCCTGAGCAACAACATAAAGTGGAAAATTTCATCTGTATTTGTAGATGCCATTAACAGGTAACGGACACATGCAGTTCCAGCCAAATGTTACATTGGATAGAAAATGCATTTTTAATGTTGGTAAAATATTTAGAGAAAGTAGCATGATCTAGAACTTCTGATATATGAAATTAGGTATGTTGGTGAAACAGTACACTTCTTTAATTTCTTAACCTTATTTCAAAAAAAGTTTGTGAATTTTTTTTTTCTGAAAGTGAGAGATTGTGGGTAGAGGCTGAAAAAGGAAGAAAGAAAAATACAAAGAAATGAAGAAATTTAGATGGTGTTCAAGTCATAAATGACAACGTAGCCTGGGTGGAGAGAAATCTAGGAAAATGTGTTTGAAACCACTCAATGAGATTTTGTATTAATGCCAAAGAAAGAAAGAAAGAAAGAAAGAAAGAAAGAAAGAAAGAAAGAAAGAAAGAAAGAAAGAAAGAAAGAAAGAAAGAAAGAAAGCTGAGAAATTCTTATTATAGTTCATTATTTGATTTTTTTTTAAGAGAGAGCTTCCAAGAATTTAATTCTTTGCTATACTTACATAATTTTGCATTCTATGCAAAATATAAGAAATATTTTTTGATATAGTTAATGTATTCTTGACATTTTAAAATAGTTTCATTTCTATATGGAAACCTAATTTCTTAGATTATTTTAGGAATAAACAGAAATGTGAAATTAGATACCTTCTGGTCAGGCAATATGTTTTGACTTCTGTGGTGTTATAACAGTTCTTTAATTTGAAAGTTCAGAGCATTATTTTTGCATATCTAGCAGAAAATGCATAATTGCAGTGGTTAATTCCCAAGTTATTGTTTTTATAGTCTGAGAGTAAGATATCAGAATGGGTATTTTCTCTGTTCCTAATTAATCACCGTTCTTCTCTTTAGTAAAGTTGGTTTCATTTTTGTAAAATTAAATAGAACAAAAACTTTCACAGAACAATAATCTATTGATTTAAATCTATTTGATAGTCATTTTGTCCATTTTGGCTTCATTTCAAATTCAGTGAATTGAACCAACATTGACTGCTTTTATCTAGTTGTAAAACTTGTATAAGCATATTCTTAATTATGTGTTTTCCAGAATTTATTTAGCATTGAATTAACTGATTTTATTATGCATGAAACTCCCATCATTCCTTTTCTTCCATATTCAGAATACAGTAATAAACAACAGCATGTGATTTTCATTTTATTTATTGCAATGCTACTTTTATTGGAGAGTTCCTATATTCAGCAGCCCATTTAATTTATTTGGCGGAGTCTAATGCTGCATTTACATGAACTGAAATCATTTAGTTCATGAAGGAGATATTTTCTTCAACTATCTGCACCCCTCAGCTCCCACATCTGACATTCTTAAAATTTTCTCTGAAGGATCACTCATATTTTAAAACCTAGTTTTTAAGGGACTGCTGGGAAATAGTAAATTAGGCTGTGCAAGTAGTCAACCCCTCACTTAATTCTGTATAATTCCACAAGCTAAGAATTTGTCATTTTCCCCATGTTTCTAAAAGGGTTAATTTCCATCTATATTTTTAGTACTATATTTACTGACCATCCATTGATGGTGATTTGACAAACTACTGAATACATGTTCTTTATTACAGAAATAATATAGAACTATGCTAGTTTCGAAAAATTGTGTTAAATGTACCTCATTCTATCCCCCAAGCTAATCTGTTCCTGTCTAGCAACCCATATACAGTTCAACACATCCCGAAGGATCATATCTTATATTTAAGTGATTAATAGCCTTTGTCTTGTTTTTGGCTGGGACTGTTAATAGGAACTGCCATGTCAAAGTCTTCAACCTCCCACTCATACCAATATTTCATGTTGTTTTCCAAAGCCATTGATTGTTTTTTCCCCACTCTTTCAAATACTGTCATATCTGTCACTACTCACTAAATGTTAGAACTATGTGAATGCACATTGAAGAGGAATCAGCAATTTTACAAAAGTTTTTGCTGTAGTTTTCCAACTTTAGTTGTAATTATTTTTATTTATTTATAAAATGTGTTTCCGCCCAATAATTCCCTAAGTGACTTACAATTGCAAAAATTTAAAAGCAAAGTAGAAAACGTCTTAAAATGGCACTAAAACTTGTAAAAGTTAAAAGTGGTAAAATTAAAATGTAAATTTTAAATTACATTTAAATTCCTAAAAATGCCAAGTGATACACAAAAAGTAAAACTCAGATGTAATCTTATCTAAAATAGATGTTTTCAATCAACAAAACTTATTAATCATAACTACTTTTTCTAGTGGGTTTGCTCTAAATACGACAGCTTTTAATTTCTTTGTGCCATTTTAATAGTCGAGTTTAAATGAAAACCTTCCTTGAGACAACTGAAAATGTAAGAGAAAAATCTACATGTTCACAACCTTTAATGGCTGATGAGGACCAGGTTTCATCTATAAGATTAATTTTTATTTATGTATACATCAAATTTAGAGACTGTCCATCTCACTCACAGAGTGATTCTGGGCAGTCTACTGGTTGAGTAGATTAGGTATAGAAAAACAGAGAATAAATAAATGTTATAACTCAGATTAGATATACAAGGATGGTTCCACAAGGATATGTTATTCTAATGTATATGTATTCTACATTTGTTTTAAAGACTATAATACCCAGATAAATGAAATGAAAGATAGTGATTTTCAGTATTTAGAGATACAGACCACCTCCTTATAAATATAATTTACAATATCAGCAAATTAGGAAAACAATGTATAAATCCTAGTCAGGGATTTTATAGGTGGTTGTGTGTACAATTAGATATAGAGCTTGCACATCTTCTGCAGTCCCATCTACTCCATCTCTTGTCTGGTTCTTTATAGGTGAAACTCTTTTGCTTCTTTTAATATTTGCAGCTGTGACCACTTCCTTATAATAATATGTTACATTTCTCATATTAGTTTGCTAACCAATGAAGCCTTTTTACACAGGGTGGGCATCCTTTTCAGCATGGTCATAGGTTGGCTATTGGCCTTCACAGCAGAGCAAATTCAAATTCATAATGGAAATTCCTGTCCTTGCCTCAAGCTATTTAATTTTTTTAAGAATCAATAGTTTCAACTCAGGTCATATCAGAAAAGAACCTGGTTATCACAATGTCCAATAGATGAAGTTTTGAACATTCTTTCAAAATAGTTATGGAGTTAATTGTATAAATGTAAATGAGAACTTTATAAGACAAAGATCAATGTATTTTTAAAGGAATAAACACTGTGTACATTTCACATCTAAAGGTAATCAATTACCTTTAGGGTTTAATGTGAACTTCAGAAACATCCCAAGCATGAGAAATCTATTTCAAAGGGTGCAACTTCATCAAGAACAGACTGAACTCTCAAATCAGAATTTGCTTATCTACCATAAATACACCTCGCCCGATTTAAGCCTAAGTTTGTTCAGTCCAGCAATTATTCTAGAAAATAGTTCTAGGATTGCTTTCTTGAAGCCAGTTCAAAAAGAGACACAAAGCTGGCTATCATTGAGTTGATGATGACTCCCTGTCTAAACTTCTGATGTTGTCTCCCATGAACACAGTAAAAAAAAAAAAACATTTAAGCAGAGAGTCCCAAGGGCTTTCATATTTTAAGAAAGCAAATAGAATTTTCCCAACAGCATGTTAGGTGGGTTCTTAGCAAAGGGGGATCAAAAACATTGTAAGGTGAAAGAATGGCCAAGTGCCACAGTATATATAAAATCCACAACACTGCCATGGTTGATGGTATTGAATGCAATTGCAAGCATCATTAGAAACAACATGAACTGCATTTATTTTTGTACTTGCTAGTGTTGAACAGCAAGTTTGTAAGGCAAATCAAATAAAATCAAATTATTTATTTCTCCAAAGCAGCCTTCAACACCTTAAACTTAAAGTACATGTATGCTTCCTAGATAGTTAAGATGATCTGTTACATACAATGTTGATACTTGGAACAGTAATATGCACATGTGTGTTCATATACACATTCACACAGAGAGCTCTTATTGCATACACACAATTGGCAGTGGAACTAATTCAAAGAGATGGTATGCCAGTTGTGTTCAACTGGAAGCTAGACAGCCATCTGTGTGAGTTGCTTTAACTTGGATTCCTGCATTTGAGCAGAAGTTTAGATTGGATAGTTTCAATAGTTCTTCCCCCACCCCCTACTTCCCGACTCAATGTATCAATCTGGAATCCAAAAACATTTTTACTGCACATTTTTACTTATAAGGATATTCCATCAACTCTGAGCAGTTTTCAATACACAGTGGAGGTGACTTTAAAAAAAAGCTTGATCAGTTTTTGCAACACTTTTCAGGGTCAATATTGAATCAATTATACCTGCTGGTTTTATAAGGTCATAGCCTCAAGAGTTCATGGGGAATTTAGTCCTCTTGTTATGGCCATACCACTCATTGAACATCTGTTATGACACTCTGTTGCTGCCTTGGTAACAGCAGTAGGAGCAACCTAATTAATCATATGCCATGCTGAGCATATTTGATTGTAAAAGCAATTTGTTGCCAAAAGCATATTTGAATAAATTGCAGCCTGTCAGATAGAAAGCTTCTGACAATCTTAATTATCTTTTGTTTTCCTTATTGCCTCAGACAATAGGAAGATGATAAGAATAGGCACTCAGTTTGCAAAGAAGATACAAGTTTCGAGGTAATATTTTTAAAAATGCCTCATAGAATTGTTAAGACACAGACAGGAAAATTTTAATTGTGATGTTTTAATGTCTTTGTCAGCTCTGAATTAATCTCATATCCCCACATCTTTCCCCATTGCTGCTCTAGCTGAAGTTTTAAGAAAGGTGGGAAATACATGCCATTGTGTACTTGCCTTTATGGAAAACAAATGAGTTGTATCCAGAGTTAAATTTAATTTTTTGTTCATTCCTGTACACAGTGCCACCACCATTTGCATAGGTATCTAGAAGTAGTTCACTGTAAATCGTGCCACTATAATATGGGATCTTTTGTGCTTCTATTTTTTCACATTTTCTTCTTCTTTAATATCAAAGGAAAATGTACTGTGGGAATCCTAGTTTTTGGTGCTGTATCATTCAAACTTAATTACCCAAGCACTGTTTTGTATGTGTATGTTCCTTCAAGTCACTGTTGACTGGCAACTGTTTAGAATAGTTCCTGAACATTATTTGACAGGTTTTCAGAAGTGATTTGCCATCATTGTCTTCCTAGGGCTGAGAGAGAGTGACTGGACCAAGGTCATCCTGCTGACTTTGTGCCTTTCTCTCAAACGATTGGTTTACAGCAGGGGTCTCCAAACTTGCCAACTTTAAGACTTGTGGACTTCAACTCCCAGAATTCCTCAGCCAGCATAGCTTCAATACAAATAATCACAACTGAGTATTTATTTGCAGCTATACCAATGTGTTTAGTCCTTCAGCTTCAGCACATTCTCGTAATAGGGGAGGGGAAAAAAAAAACCTAGAAATAGTAAAACAATGTGTTCACTTCATAATATGTGGGTAGATGATAACTTTTTAAAAAGTGTATGATTACAAGAAGACATTTCCGTGCAATATAATTTACCTTTGTTTTTTTTAAGGTTCTCAATTTCCTACAGACTATACACTATGTTATCTTGGAATCCAAGGCTTGCTTCTAATGTCATTTTACCCAGACAGTTTTCTGAAGTCACAGCAATGAAGCCTTTAGTTCTAAATTATTGTGGGATTTTTTCAGACCATTTTATATAATGGTCTGAAAAAGAGTTATAAGAGTTTGAGGGGGAATATTGCACTATTTATGTGACTGCCTTTACCAAATGAAAAGTGGGGGGAAATCCAATCTGCATATGCATTAGAACAAAAATATCCATTTAGATGGCCTGCAAAGTTTTTACAGTCCTTAAGTATTTCTCCATGGAGAAAATTCAACACTCAGAGAAAAGTACTGAAGAAAACAGTTAACTTCTATATCCTAACATATTGATTGAGAATTTATCAGTTTTACACATCCAACTAATAAAATTCTTTCTTACTGTCTATCTTCAGCCATAGAAACATTTTGGATGTCACATTTTTGTTTGGATATCAATTACAGGGATGGCTTATCCAGACTGATGCTTCCATTCCTTCTTTATGCAGTATAATAGGCATTTGGAAAATAGCAAGTGACTCACTTAGATTAAAAAAAACCCAGCATTTAATTTTTATTCAAAGAATAATCCTGCTTAAAACCAATACACACCAGATTCTATAATATCTATTATTTGTATGGAATGATGGGTACCAGAAATGTGCTGGGTACAAATATTTGACCAATGAAAGCAAATATATGTGTCCCAAGATAACATTGCAGCATATGTTGTTCCTACTCTTACCCCACCATGACACAGCCTATCTCTCACCAACACTTACATTCTGGTGCCCAACCCAGATTGGATCCTGCAGCAAATGTAATTCCATGTTATCTTTTGCTTGTATGGAATGATGGGTAGCAGAAATGTGGTAGACACAAATATTTGTATGTACTGGATGACTCCTGCACCAACCTTTTTCATGTGCACAGTAACCAGTATGTCACCAGTATGTAGTAAGATAATTTTAGGCTTGCAGAGACTGCTGAAATTTCTCTGATAAGAGCCTTATAACTTTCAAATGGAATTTTAGTAAGAAGAAAGAAGAAGTTTCTCTATTTAATGATGGAAAATTTCAAAGGATGAACTTCATTCAGGAACTGTGAAATTCTGGATTTAGAAGATAGAAGTAAACTATGGTAATTGTCCACAAGAAAAATATAATCAGGTAGCAGAACTCTCTACACTACATTAGTTTTTTTGTGCTTATGAAGCATGGTACATATATTATAGTACAATATAATGTACTATATGTACAGTGTAATATCTATACAAACTTTTTAAAAGACCCTAAAAATAAAACTCCCAATTAGTTACATATTCCTCCCCATTCTAGTTTTATTTCTGTCTTTTTATTTTGAACAGAAAATAGACAATCAGTAGTTAATGTTTGAAATCCTGGTCACTGGATAATTCATTTAGTGTAATGAGATTAATTTTCACCTTGCCTTAATTGCAACTTTAACTAGATGGATGCTTAAATATAGATTTTGAAGTCCTTTACTATGGGAAGCGGATGTGTTTCTGGCTTTTTCACTGTGGCAAATAGTGATGCTGAGGCCTGCTTCTTGTGGTGGTTTTGGAATTTGGTTTTCAACTGCATGATACAATTGTGTTGGATTCAGGAAAAGTCCATATATTTACTTTTTGCAGAACACTTGTCTCTTTTCTGACCATTAATTTTAGAATGATGTTAGAATGATAATTATATCCAATGTGGAATTTAAACTAAGAATAGGAAGTCAGGAAGTGAGGCACTGCCATAGGCACGGCATTGGGTTTCTTAATCTTTCAGTTATTTGTTCAGGTGAATATGCTCAATCAGGAGAGTCTATGAATCTACAAAGAGTTGAGTTGTGAGAACAACTTGTTTGGGATTACAACTTTGTCTTTAAGTCATTTTTTTTTCTTCCAATTAGTGAACCAAAGGGAAAATATTTCTTCCTTTCAAGAAAAACTAATGTGAAATGCTGCAGAATTGCATGCTGCTATTTCAGAGCATAAGTAAAATATTGCTAATATGAGAGTTCTTCTCCAGAACCTCCATTTTGGAGAGGAGTTTAATCTAGAACCTCCATTTTGGAGATGAGTTTTTCTACTGAAAATGTACTTCTAATTAATGTGCAGCTTGTTTCCTTCTCCCAGCTCACATGACATAGCCTTTCTGTCACCAACGTTTAGATATGCTCTCACCAAGACTTAGATGTGACACAGTCTGAACTATGTATCGATCCATGGCATCACACAACACATAAACAGCTAAAGTCTTACGTAAGACAAATCTTTATTATCGCAATACCTTTCATGCTTATTCTACACCATCTGTATTGGTATAGAATAACAATGAGATTAGTAAAATCAAATTTGTTTTTTTATACATAATAAGCTGGAGCAATCCAATAGCTTTTTGAGGCTAACAAACGTTTATTAAAGGTGTAAGCTTTTGTGAACTAGGCTTCACTTCAGCAGAGGTACAGAGGAGTTAAATGCTACTTTTAATACATTTTAATAAAATTTGTTATTTTGAAAATATGGTATAAAACTCTTTCTGATTTGTGTTATGATGAACTAATAGAATTCTCCTCATCCAATAACCTTGGGAGGCCCATAGCCTTGAAAAATCAATAAAAAAGCTTAAAACAGACATGATTTACAATGTATTTTAATTTTTCCATTTGTTTGAAGGCCAGCTTATTTTCACACTGGAAAAAGCTCTGCCATACACACTTTCCTGTTTTCAAATATGATTTAAAAAAATAGTCAGGTTATAAAGATCATGTCCAAAGTGCCTAAATTAAGAGCAGCTCTTGTCTGGTTTCTAGTGAAGTGCAATAATATTTTTATTCCTCACTCTGATGGGTGCCATTTAAAGTACAGCAAAGGACAACAATGAAGAGTGAATTATGCACTCTGAAATGGATAGCAGCTTGTGCGAATGTTAGGTGTGTAAAGCTACTTTTCTGTCAATAATACTGATGAAACGTTGAAAAGAAAACTGAGTCTCCCAGTTTTTTTTCTTCCTCACCGCCACACACAAATATATAGCAAATCTTAATTCAATACCTTTAATAATAAATCATTGATCTATAATCACAGGCTAATGTTTATAATCCATGCATTAGAATGATTATAATTAGTGATTATAGTTCATTAGAATGATTAAGTTTGATGTCAGATATATGTAGGTATGAATGTATTTAGCAGTATAGATGTATACTGCTAAAAGGGAATAAGTACAGTATCAATATCAGTATAGAATTATCAGAAGGCTGACAATTTTATTTACTGTATGGGATTAACTTAAAGCAGTTTCCAGATGCTGATTGCCAAGCAACATTTAGGATGGGTACAGACAGTCCTCAACTTACGACCATAATTAAGCCCAACATCTCTGTTTAACCGATACATTTGTTAAGTGAGCTTTGCTCCCCTTTCTTGCAAAAGTTATTAAGTGAATCATTGCAGTTGATAAATTAGTAACCCAGTTGTTAAGTGAATCTCTCTTCCCTATTGACTTTACTTGTCAGAAGGTCACAAAAGGTGATCACATAATCTAGGGACACAGCAATGGTCATAAATATGAATCAGTTGCCAAGTATCTGACCAAGATTTTATGGCATTTATTTTACTTATTCATTAATCAAACTTACAAATAGCTGGCCATCTCAGAAGATGTGATTCTGGGTAGTATGCAATAATCAAATTTAAAAAAAATACATATGTAAAAACAAGCATTTAAAAATATAAAAAGTCAATTTAAAAATAATCAGAGGTTAATTAAAATATGGTGGGAGGAAGACCAGGGTCAAGGGGGAAATGAATGATGTATTTTAGTATCGGCTGGCTGTCAGGACTCCAACAAATCCACCCCCCATTCAAATTATAAGTATCTAGCCACATCTCAGAAAAAAATGATTTATTAGAAGTGGACATGTTGGTGTTAGCTAGATGCAGCTGATACTAAAATACATCATTCATTTTTCCCTTGACCCTGGTCTTCCCACCACTACCTGGATGTGTATTCTCCAATGGGACACATCCATCCCCAAGAGTCATCATGCTCTCCAATAATTTTCTTGTGCTCCAACAACTTTGGGCTGCCAGGGTGATTATCTAGGCACTTAAGGAATGCACTATTTTCACCCACTCCCTTTTTCTGGCAGCTAAAAAAAACAAAGGAGTATCTTTATAGCTGACAATATACAAATTCCAGGCAGGGAGAGAAAAAGTATTTCCATCTCAATAATGGAGCCATCTAAACATGTCTCTGGTTCCTTTGGACACACAGGTATGGTGACATAAACAGATTTTGAGGAACTTCCAAAACATCAAGAGGGATGAAAGAGGGGGAGTGTTCCATAAGGTGAAGGCCACATCAGAGAAGGCCTGTCACCTGGTCCTACCAAATATAAGTCCCTGGTAGACAGTGTCTCAATATACTTTCTTTTCTGGATCTAATGGGGCAGCCTGATGTAACAGATACACATTAGCCATAGGCAGTCTGATGTATTGTATAGATAACACTCATCATACACTGAGTCAGAAAAAGGAATGAAAGATAGAGGAGAAAATATTAGTCAATGCTACAGTAGAGAAGATACTCTATTGCAGGGGTGTCAAACTCACGGCCCGTGGGCTGTATGCGTCACGTGTTGGCCATGCAAACCCCTGGTTTAGTGAAGGGGTGAAAAATCACAATACAACACATGATGACAATGTGACACTGCAAGTTTGACAGCCCTAGTCTACTGCATGACTTTCTACTGCATGACTTTCTTATTATCCATAATGGATGATTGGTCAGTATTTCATCATTGTGACTGATGGCTCTTTTTGAAGGCTATTTCAACCAGCTTCTATGCTATGAACAGAACCTAACCTTGGTTGATTTTGTACAACTGTGATTCACATAGTGTTTATACCTTTAGGCTCAAGGCTTCAATCTATTTGTTTTTATCTATTTGATTTAGGTTAATTAAATTGGTTTGAATTTCTCTAAAAGTGATACATAGACTACTTCCAAGGAGCAGACAATTGATTGCTGTAAACTTAATAACTTTAGTGAAATGTTGGTTTGATTTGTAATTATAGTAATTATTTTTAAAAAGTCACGATGCCTCAAATTCAATATTATCTTGCTTCCTTAAATGTAATTTTCAATAACATCCACCATGCATAGAGAGACTGCCTAGTGGGTTATGTTGTTATCTCAATTACAAATGTAAGTAATTGATGTGAAGTGCTTGTTTTATGTTCATCCTATTATAAGAAAGAAAATACAAGATTCTTTTTGTCCCTGCCCAATATCTGCATAGTATCTTTTTTTTAATCAGGAACAAATCTTTAGATTCCCTGGGGCAGGAAGACTGCTTGTAGTCTTAAATAATGTATTAGTTCAATACATATTTTTGTAGACTAGCTTCTAGGAAATGTGCTCAGCTTCTGCCGATTTATTTCAATTTAGAAGCTCTATAGAGCCTGGCTAAATAAATAAATAAAAACTAATTGTTTTAGTCTGTGGGAACATCAGATCAAGAAGCAGAACCATTTCATTACTATAGCTATCATACAGAGTTCATGGAAAGGTCATGTAAGAGCCATATATTCAGATGTGAGCTTGTACATTTGTATGACTGCATTCATACAATTCACACAGTGATTCATACATTCATAATTTATCAGTAAATTATAATATTCCTGCAATTTAGAAATGAAGTTTTCTGTTTCCCAAATTATTTTATTAGTATTTATTCAATCCATAATTTTAGTGTAATAGAACTAAAAGTTTTAAAGGATTTCATTGAACTCTGTGTTTTCTAGGTGTATCTAGCCAAACAAATATTGGATTTACTCATGAAATTATTTATTTTAATATAGTATTTAGGATTGCAGTATAATATTTTTCTATGGAATAGAAACCCAACATCTCAATTGTATAAAATAACTTCTAAATCAATAAGAGTTGAGTTTCCCACTATCCAGCTTAAAAATCACCTGTGCTTTCAGTCATTCCCTGATTATCTTTTAGAACTTACCATCATCTGCACTTCCTCCTTTCTTGTGAAAGAAAGAAAGAAAGAAAGAAAGAAAGAAAGAAAGAAAGAAAGAAAGAAAGAAAGAAAGAAAGAAAGAAAGAAAGAAAGAAAGAAAAAGTGAGGGACTACTCCAACATATCAGCTTCAATGTCATTATTCTGGGTATATGAAGCTATTAATGGCACAAAACTGCAGGGAATTCTATTATGATAAGCGGCATGATGGCAAAATATATTTGGGAGTCATACTACATCATGATTCCCAGGGTACCATGTCAATAAACTGTGACATAGTTAGCTAATGCTTATTGCAAACAAACAAACAAATCATAGATAAATTCCTCATACTTTTATATATTTACTGTCTGAGATTTTAGATTAATTTTGAGTTTTGGATTAGTTGAGGTAAAGACCATATTAATTTTAGTAATGAGATCTTAAATCATCTTAAGAATGTTTTTATGAATCACACTGTTAAATGGGAAAATATTTTGCAGTTAGTCTACTCAAAACATTGAGCCACATTCAGAATTTTGCAATGAATTGCTACATTTCTGTCCTGGTTCTATTCAGCCATAACTCTGGAAGAAAAGTATGATATTTCTGGGGTATTCTTCTACAGAATACGAGCCTCACAAGCAGAGCCAAGTTGCTTCATCTTACAGTCCCAAGTGCTAAATCCTGAATATTGTATGAAATATGTATGTTTTACCTATCAAATCCCATTATTCCTATTGATTCTCTATTTATGTAAAGTAGTCCAAAAGTCACTACTTTCAAATTCAATCTATGTATAACTATGTTTTCCAAACAAATCTATTTAGTAGGAAAATATATCTTACTTTGTCCCATTCACAACTGAAACACAGGGGTTATGTGGGTTGGTTTCAGGCAGGGGTCAAGTCCAGCTCTTATTTTAGGATAGTGGCATGGTCTGCAAATTTTTCAATGACTGTACTATATGAGATAATGATGATGAAACATGAAATTGGAAGAAATAAAATAGTAAGTGATTACTATAGTCATTTTAATTGCATGCTTGTGTAACATTGCTATGGTGATAGCTATTAATAAGGATAATTCTTGCAAGTAACAGGGATGTTATTATTATGTTGTTTATTTATTATTTTGAATTTTTGATGCTGCCAAGCCCCAGATGAACTCTACTGATAAATCATGTAACATTGACACATAATTTTGAATTAATATATCATGAGGTACAGCCTGCCATGGTAGGTTTTTTTAAAAAAATAGTATTACTTCATTTTGTTGTCATCTGGGAGATTACATAGTCTTTTTCAATATTTCTTTAATTGCCTGTGTCTACAACTTGTGATGAAATGCAGAAAAAATACTATTAATATTAACTTTAAACAAATGATTTAATGCAGTCTGTGTTTTCTACTTTGACTTGGAAACATGTACAGGTAGAACATGTTAAATTTGAGGGCACCACGTAGCTAAACCTATCTATGCCTTTGAATTTATGATGAATTAAGTCTTCTATTAAACCTTCTATAATAGTTGTTTTAAGTCTTCTGTAATAGTACTTAAAGTGATGGTGAAGACCTTTAAGAATGTTACTGGCATTATGACCATTCCAAAACCAGGGCAGCAACTGTCATCTAAGTTGGTCCAGAATATGCACCTGAATATTTATTTTAATGTATTTAAATGGAAAGAATTTAGGTAAGTTTCCCTTGCTTTCCCTTTTTTACATTCTAATTTGAAAGTAATTTGAAAGTAACATCCTACTAGGCTATATAGCTTGCAATCAGTTTGACATTTATTAGTTCTGAAGTGGCTGAACTGTAAATTACAGAATGGTACACAGGTAAGCATTTAGTCTTATGGGAAAAGAATCAGAATCAAAATGTGTTGTGTGGGATTTTTAATGCAGCTGTTGGGAAGAAAACAGTTAAGTGTTCTAGGCATGGGGAGGGGGAATATTTAGGACTTGGGAAAACAATCGCATATACACAAACACACCGAAGTAGTAATCAAGGAAGTTACTGTATATCTTTACCAAATGATATAAATAATTTTAACCCATTGAGCCATCATGCAGTATACAAATTATGCAAGCAAGAAAATGAAAAATGATAGGTGATCATAATATTGTTACCTATTTCCAGATGTTCTTTTGTAAGTGACTTATTTAAAGAATTGCTATTGACTTACTTGTTATGTTGCATTATGAATACCAATATGTTTTCATGTTGATAAAATATATCCAATATTTTTTAAAAAATCTCTTTGTTTTTTTTTTCATTTTATTGTGTATATTTCAGTTATGTAGCTCTTTCTTTTTCCTTTATATTACATTTACTCATATTTGCTTTTACAAATTCAGCAGCAAAAGTTGGTACTCAGCAATACATGGATTTAAAAAGACAGCTATCTTTATGTTTAAATCAGCTGGATAAAGTTGTCAAATGGCTTTAATTATGTAGATGCAGAAAAAAATCATAATAATTTTTCCTGAAGTTACTTTTTAAAAAACTAACCAGTGTTAGTTATGGATCAAGTATGGTGATTATCTTTACATTGCTGTAAGCTGTTGGTTATAGAGCAGCAAATGTGTTTATGAATATTGTTATATAAGCAACATATATTTAATATGGATGGAAAGTAGAATTTAAATATGCAAAAGATTTCCCCAATGATGAAACACTCCATCCTCAAATTAACCAAATACAAACATGGGACAAACGTCATTTAATCCAAGGCATCTGCAAAAGGAAATTCTTTGTGGATTCCACACCATATTCCAAGCATCTTCCAGGAAAATCTGCAGTATTGAATTTATTGCCTCTTTTTATTTTAAAAAAATATTTTTTAAGATAAGAAAAACTAGAAAGTAAATGTAAGCCTTGGTAAGCATTTAGTTAGTTAATATTTATTTCTAAGTCTTTAAAGCCACTCTGCCAAAAACTGAATATAAATTGTAACATTAAAGATTGTTTTGCAGTGGGAACAGTTTTGCATTCAAATTGTTTAGATGATTGACAGTAATATTACCAAATTCTGACATTCTGTGTTATGAACGTGTGTGTGTGTGTGTGTTTGTGTGTGTGTGTGTGTGTGTGTGTGTGTGTGTGAGAGAGAGAGAGAGAGAGAGAGAGAGAGAGAGAATATGTATATGCATATTTCATATATATTTTTCTGGCAACAACATAACTATGACCTTTTTGTAGTTAATAAAAAATTCAATACTTTCCAATGCTTTAATGATATATAAGTTTGTATTTCAGTGCACATTGGATTGTAATTAATTTAATTAATAATAATTGAAAAATCAGGTATTTGAACCTTCCCAGAACAAGTTCTATGCTCTAAGATCTGTGCTTCAGTTAGATACTAGACTTTTTTTTTTAACCTTGAAAAGATCTTTGTAGAAATATTTTGCATCTGAACTTTTAGGGTCAAAATTCTGTTTAATCCTGTTACTTGATCATTATGGACTGTGTTTATATCTGATCTGAAATATTTGTGTTTGAGATGGTACAAAAAAATTCTCTAGAATTTTTAATTCAATATATATATTTTATAATTTATATTATAATGTAGTATTTATGATTTATTTTCTTTTTATTCTATATTCAGTGCATTTGTTTACCTTCTTTAGACTATTTAAAAATCAAGCAAATATTAAAATTAACACACATTTTAAAATTGTGCTATCAATACTCTTTTTAAAAGCAAAAACAAAAACAAGGGCTTCCCAGTTCCAGATCATGACTATAGTATGCAGGAAGTTTTTAAGAAAATCATTTTCCACTTACAGTGTTTTCTATCCTTGTTCTGCCTACAGTTTTACCTGAATGTATGATTTAAAAAACAATTTTGGGGCAATAACCAACAGAAACTGTATCCTCATCCCACCTCTGTTTTTATCAGGAATACAGACAAAATGGAGAAGAACTTGCACATAGTTTTTAAAATAAAACCTACATTTTAAATATTATAGACTATAGGTATATAAACAAACCCAAAAGTAAACTTCTGAAGCACTCAGAATTTGTAATAATCAAATCCCTTATGTTGCCGGAATTGACTGAATATGAGCATACAAAAAAAAATGTGTTGACTTATGTGCCACATTTTCAGTCTGGGCTGAAAAACGAAAAACTTATCAGTTTTTAAACTATGAATTTGTATGTTACTGATATTTTTCCCATTAATCATTTGGATTGATCATAGTATGCCAAATAGCACTGTAATAGTAATACTAATAGTAGTAGATTTTAGCACTTTGACTTCCTGAGTAAGCTTGCTGTGTTGCAGGGTCAGTGACATATAGTGAAGTATATTGATTTGCTCTTGTTTAATGCAATCCTGTGGTAGATTACCAGCCCTTTCATTGCTGGCCCTTCTTTCAGAATTGGCAGGCTGCCTGGTCTGTTCCAGCAGCTTAAGGCCAGGGTCAAAGTGCTCCAGGAAACAAAGGGAGATGGAAAATTTGTAGGCTCATACATATGGCCATTGTCAGCATTGTTGACTAAATTTGCAAGGGAGTGACTTATTAATTTGAAGGTTTACAACTTGTTCATCATATGCTTTGGGAGGGGGGCATGCAATTGTGGCTACTTGAGACTGGTGACAGAATAAAATTTTCCATTCAATTCAAAAAGTTCCTAAGGTTTCCTGAAACCATATTCCTTTATTTACCATTTGTAAATATGAAGATATGTCTAGCATGACTTTTTAGTCACCTCTAACTACTACTATCTTTGCAGTTTATTATATTTAAATTTCTTAATAGGAAAGATCTGTGATGTAAAATATCTTCTGAGCCAAGGACACTCCAGTCATTTGAGTGAAATGTAACACTACAGAAGGCCATAAAGTGAATTTGATTGCATTTACTTTATATTTAATTACATGTAATTTAGGGAATATGATTCTCTAATGTATTCAGTAGGGCCAAACAAAGACTTTACAATAAGTCTTTCGGAATGCCTAAGAATGTATATAAAACTCTTCTTTTAAGATCCTTCATAAATCTTTAAAACAAAACTTCTTTTAGTTGTCTCTACATTCAATGCAGGCCAACTAAAGGAGTAGATGCGCTTATTCAAATATTTCCACAACTCTTTCATTTAATTTTTTTTTCATATCTTAAATTTGGACACAACAAGGTTATCCCAAGAAGCTGTGCCCCTTGATTTCAAGGGCTGCTTGGAGAACTGGTGAATGGCAATCATCCCTTTGGTATAAATTAGCCTTCTGCAATCTACTGCTCAGCTACAATCCCCCAAATTTCATTTAGTTCAAAATATCAGCAGAGAAATACAGCAGATGTGTTCTGTAGTTCTTTGGCTATGTTTTATCTGAGCTCTGGATCTTATGCATTCTTTTTTGCCAAATTAACCTAAGTACAGGTTAATTTGAGTTGGTTCCATAATTTTAAAAACTGGCTGCGGTTATCTTGATCTCTATGCAGGTTTAGTTGGCAAGGTTTTTTTTTTACTGATTTTAAAAGGGTGTTTTAACTGCAACCTGTTTTTTTGCTCTGACAATCACCTAAAATAGGAACAGTGACCCTAAAGCCCAAGATGATTTAAACAGTGCTACATTGCTCCTGTGAAATAGAATAGGATCTATGCAGGTCATTATCTGATGATTATATGCTATCAAGGTTGTGTCCCCACGATACCTTCAATCTTTGTAGCATATAATGCCTTTCCTTGCCAGTATTCTTTTCTTATGTTTATTAAATTATCTTGATATTCATGTTTTGTTGCCCCAATAAGTTCCAATTTTTAACTTGGATCAATGCTTGTTCTTGACTGTCTTTTCCATAATCAGCCATTGCATGTGGTTCTTTTAGGATAGTTTGCTTGACTTGAAGTAAAACCTCTGCTTCCATTTCTGCCAGGCATGTATAATCTATCAATTATCACTATGGTTATGTAATGCACAGTGAACAGTCAGTAGCTTTCTTGTTTTTCTGTCTGTTATTTTTATTCTTTTAAATTTATTTGGCTGCCCATCTCCAGTGGATTCTGGGCAACACATAAATCTAGAAGAGACATAAAGCAACTAAAATATTAAATCAATAGATAGATTGGACTAACATGCTCTAGCAAGAAAATCCACAAAAGAAAACCATTAAACAAACATAAACCTGGAAGCATAGCCAGTTTTTTCAAAGTTTTCTAGAATCCTAAATCAGAATTTGCTCTCCTTAGCTCTAGGGAGAATCTCTATATACTGTATTGTATGTTGTATCAAAGCAATGTTTTTTATGCATTGTGAAATGTTTAAGATTATATAGATCTATTAGTGATACAGTGTATTGTAATATTACAGCGAGTAGAGAAGCATCAAATTTAATATCTGAATTACCATAAAACCAAATTAAAATAGAACTTAAGATATCCAATCATATGAAACCACTCACTGGTGATTATTTTATTTTATTAGGTGATGTTCTATTCAGTGCCCTTACTCAATTTTGGCTGTCACTAATCATTATTTTTTCTTCAATTCCTGTATAGTAGGTACCCTCCCTTGGTCATTCCAGGTGCATTGTTATTTCTCACTTGGAAAACAGCCATGTGACTGATCAATATATACATAATGCAATAGGAGTTTGTACCATTAGATAACAAGAAGCAATCTAAAGTTGCTACCCTGCTATCCAGTTTTCTTATTTGATACATGCCTATCAAGTTCTCTTGCTTTTCAAGCCAAACATTTTTAGTGAAGCTGTTCAAATAGATGGGCAATATTGTTTGATATTGTTTGACCTGTCATGTAGATAAAAGAAGTAGGTTGCTACTAATATAATGTATGGGTCCAGACACTTATAATTACAAAAGCAACGTGCTTATCTCTTAGGCAGCACCTCTTGTTCCATGGGATAGATTAGATTTTTTTTTCTTTCATTGTTAAAAACATAGCTTTCAAAGAGAAAAACCCAACTGGAAAACTTCAGTTTGTCACCTCAGCTTTAGACAGTTTTATCTAATAGCAGAATCTCCTGCATCTCCTCCCAATTGTCACTACTAGCTGTACCATATTTTATGTCATGTAATGGGTGTGTGTGTATATGTGTAGCTATATGCACACACACAGAGATGTATATACACATACATTTCTACCTCCTGTACAAATATGTTTTACACATCCACTGGCATAATATTAACTTCCCTTTGATCTTTTTATAAATAGAAAAAAAGAATACATGAGTTCTTAAACAAACATTCCAAGGTAGTAAGTACTAACCTTTTGGGAAAAGGAATGAGTGCAATTCTGTTCAGAGAGGATAACAATACCAAGAAGTACTTTGAAAAATGTCCATCCAATAGACAAGCCTCCATTTTTAGATTTGTGCTTTAGATTTGTTAGTAGTGAGCAGGTGGCAGATTTGCTATCTCATCTTTAATAGATGCCATTATCACAACATTATATGGTCTATAATGTTAGGGAATCATGCACTTTAATACTTTGTTTACAGCCTTCAAGGCTCTTCAGATTTTCTCAATAAAAAAAAACCCAATGAAGAGTATTATAGCTCAGATCTTAGCCCATTTAATATAAAATATACCATTAGATAAAAACATTCAGCACTAACACTGCAAAACAGTTTAATATACTTTTCAAGCTTTGTTTCTGAAAATAATGCACTGATTCATAAAGAACATATACTGAGCTTCAGATATGACAGGGTAACATTTCAAAATGGCTTCCTGCTATCTTATAGCAAGGCTAGTCAGGAAGACCTCTAAAATCTCAATACATGGATAAGATAGGGGAGGAGAGGACTTTAGATTTGTTAATCATTGGAGAATATTTCAGAAAAGTTGAATGTGTACAAAGAAGACAGACTCCAATTCAACTGAAATCGAACAAGGTTGTTCTATTCCAAATATCAAAATGGTAGCAGAACAAATTTTACAAGCCTTCATGTGGTAAAGAAGAATGTAGATATTTCCAGAAATATTATTTAAAATAACAAAAAGTCTGGATCTGAGTTAGTATGTGATTATGTTAATAAGGAAACGAAAGGGTGAGAAAATGGCTGTGAAAAAAGGCTCATACCAATGACATTTGGAAAAGGAAAAGAAAAACACATCTGAGCTAAGCAATAGAAAGCTAGAAATATGGGGAGAAACAGTTGGACACAATCATTTCCAGATGCAGATTTTATAGGCAGGACCAGGAAGAGTGCTATGGGATTGATGTTGCTCTTTTTATGAAAGGAAATATAAAATCTAACATTATCCTAAAGATTTAAAATGTGATGATTATATATAAATATGATGGGTGGTATATGTGGACAGAAATAAAAATTAAAGCTTAGGGACATGCTATTGCCAACCTTATCAAAATGCTGAAGATAATCTTCAGAGTTCCAGAAATATTGCTCGTATTTTGATAAATGAACCAAAGGGCAAATGTAATTCAGCTTCAGTAGGTATAACATGGTCTCATATTAAGGCAAAACAAATTTAAATTCACATATACATTAATAAGTCTCAGTTGTTTATACCTAATTTAGAAATTAATCTGTGGAATTTCTTACCACAAAATGTGGCAATGCCCATTAACCTGGAACTTTTAAAAGGGTAATTAATGCATTTATGGAATATAGTTCTATCATGGGCTATTGGACTTGAACAGTCAATACTGTCTCTATATACCATTTGAAGCTGAACAATGGTGCAAGAGCATTATTTGATAAGCACTTCAGAAGCATCTGGTGGATTATTTTGAGAAACAAATGACTGGCTTGGCTTGATTCAACTATACTGTTCATGATCTCACCTCATACTGTAGCTGCTACATGGAAATTTAGAAACTATGATATAAACAAATTTATAGAGCTGGTGATAATAGAATTAATTTAGGATATTATATACTATATATAAAATTGGGTATAATGAGTTTTTCAATACAGTAACATTTCATTTTCCCTACTTATGTATTTGGCTACTTCTATTTTTTGATAGCTTCATTCAGGAGATTCAGATATGAGTGAAAATCAAATGCTTATTGTAAAAATGTAGGAAATATATTATGAATTAATGAAAGAATTGATTTCATCATATAAAACAGGAAGAATGTGAGAAGCTTTGCTTCATGCTTATTATGTTGTAATAGTGTTGATTGGAAAGTACTGTATCTTTTTTTTTTAGTTCAGAATTAGGAAGATTGGGACTAGTTTCAGAGATGCATTGTAAAGTGGTCTCATATTAAGGCAGCAAATAATAACTTGGACTCTGAGTTCATAGTTAAACTCAACAGATGCCAAACTATGGTATCTCAGATTATCAGTGGCAGGTTGGATTATTGTTACTGTTTTTCCCATTATATTGATGATGCTTGTGTAAAAAAGTCATCATGATGTCATCCAGAGTTCCTCAACCTTTTCTGGCTTTTCAGTGTGGGAGGGGCAAATGGAGTGCCAGGCAAATGGAGCACATGCATGTCAGTGGTGGGATTCAACTTTTTTTTACTACAGGTTCTGTGGGGGTGGCTTGGTGGGCATGGCAGGGGAAGGATACTGTAAAATCTCCAGTCCGAGGTGGTATTTGCTGGTTCTCCGAACTACTCAAAATTTCTGCTACTGGTTCCCCAGAATTGGTCAGAACCTGCTGAATTCCACCTCTGATGCATGTGCTCACCCACTGCTTTTGTAAGTGGAGATGTGGTGAACATACTCTTACCTGCAACTTCCACAGCCCTGTTCTGAACGGCTCAAAGCCCATGGCTCAGGAGTTGGTGACCCCTGATATAATTATTGGCCCTAAAATATCTTGAATGAAAAAAAAATATTATTTTCTTTTTTTGAACTTCAATTTTGTTTTAGAGCAAGAAGCCAAGACTTTAGAGTTACAATCAGTGTGGATATTAAGACTTTTCATCTTTTTAAAAAATTTTCATATCTTTAGTATTTATGCCTAAACATTTAAAGGTACTGTAGTTTCAAATAGCATTTGCTGTAATTTAGGCCTTTCTGCCTAAATGTAACTGTTCTTTACATCTTCATCGTTTGCATACATGCTCTTCCCCATTAGCGTCAAAGGATATTTGCTTGAACAAATAGGAGATAGGTTAAGATTGCTAAAGGAAGCATAGTTGTTCCAGGTTTTCCTGTGGCTCTAGACATTTTGTCTCTTTTTCCCAACAGTTTTGTAGAGAGCTCTGAGGTTTAGGCTGTAAATATCCAGATAACCACAAGATTATTTATTTATTTATTTATTTATTTATTTATTTATTTATTTATTTATTTTATTTTATTTTATTTTATTTTATTTTATTTTATTATTTTATTTTATTTTATTTTATTTGTCAATTGTTTACAAGATAATAGGTATAAGTAAAAACATAGTTATGAATACATGGATATGTAGTTACAGTGGGCTCTAGCACTTAGGTCATTTGAGATGAGTACTCCAAGGTCCTTGACAGAGTTTGGATCATCAACAAGGTCCTGACTATTCAGCCTGTATTTTATTTTCTGATTTTTTTTGCCAATACGTAGGACAGAGCATTTATTTGTTGAGATTTGAAGTTGCCATTTGTTTAACCATTCTGATACATAGTCAAGGTCTTTTTGAAGGGTAGCAGTATTGTCTGTGGTATTGAACAGCTTTACATCATCAGCGAAGAGAACACAGTTGTTCTTAATATGATCACAGAGGTCATTTATGTAGAGTATGAAGAGAGTTGGTCCTAGAACACTGCCATGGGGGATACCACTGTTGACAGGTACAGAATTTGATAGGACGCTCCCAAATTTGTTGTCTGTTTGACAGGAATGTTTCTATCCAGTTATGTAGGTGTCCAGAGATACCATCAGATTTTAATTTTAGGAGTAGTTTGTCGTGTACCACTGAATCAAAGGCTTTACAGAAATCTATGTAGATTGCATCTATTGCTTTGCCCTGATCGAGTTGTGTAGTCCATATGTTTTGCAGTGTAAGAGTTGCAGATTACATGATAGCAAAGAGAATCAGAAATAATTTCTTCTAATGAATTGCTGTCCTAGCATTTTGCCTGTTTTGTGAATTAATAGCAGGATTGTCAAGAATTTCTATGACAATCAGTAGAAGTTATGTTCCTGTATTGGGCATTGCTTCACACGACTGTATGCTGAAGGAGAGACATTTTTGTAAGTCCTCTAAATCTGCTTCTCTCCTCATTTTTTAAGATGCCAATATATACAATACGGTAGCACTGAAAGGGTAATGCTACCTCAGAATTAATAAACACAGCAGTTTGAGAGGAAGAAGACAAAAGGTAAACGACATTTTGTTTGCTCCTGGACATTTGTTTCAAAGCAAAACAACTTGAATGGTTTTCACCACATTGCTTGAAAAGCTGTCCCCCCCACCCCACTTACCTTCTCTTCTTTTTAAATTCCTAACTGAAATGTTGATAAGCAGCACATAGCAATCAATTGCTGCAAATCTTTATAGATTTCTCCTTTAAAGAATGTAGAAAAGTGGATTTAGCCAACTTCTAGGTCTAAAAAATAAAGCTCAATTCATCATAGATTCCAGATCTTGGGCATTTTTCATACTGAAGTGCTGCATGTAACAGAAAGATGCCCAGAGCTTGCAAATAGTTTGATGCTTAGATCACTTAGCTCATAGGGAAAGTGGAAAAATGTTTTTGATGCTCATCTCTCTGTGGAGTTGGGTGTTCTTATTCATGGTATTCCAGCAAGCAATGTCACAGTGGTCAAACAGAAAATCTATTGATAGACCCATTTAATCATCAGTTTGATCATCATACTATAAAAAAGATGTTGAGATTCTAGAACAGGGGTGTCAAACTTGTGGCCTGTGGGCCAGATGCATCATGTGCTGGCCACGCCCAAGCCTGGTTTAGCAAAGGAGAAAAAAGTCCTGATGTGTCACGTGATGCTGCCGTAACAGCGCGAGTTTGACACTCCTGCAACCAAAATGATTAGGAGAAGGGGAGACATGATAACAGTGTTCCAATATTTGAGAGGCTGCTACAGAGAGGAGGTAGTCAAACTATTTTCCCGAAGGACAGGCAAGGAATAATGGATGGAAACTGATCAAGGAGAGATTCAACCTAGAAATAAGGAGAAATTTTCTGACAGTGAGAACAATCAACCTATGGAACATCTTGCCTTCAGAAGTTGTGGGAGCTTTATCACTAAAAGCTCTCAAGAAGAGACTAAACTGTCATTTGTCAGAAATGGTGAGGGTCTCCTGTTTGGGTGGGGGGTTGGACTAAATAACCTACAAGGTCCTTTCCAACTCTGTTAACCAGGAGAGGGTGCTTGGATAATTCCCTGAGAATCTGCTACATCACTCATTTGTGAACTTAGTCATTGATGACAGCCTTGGATCAGATTGTGCCTATTCAGCCTTTCACTTTTGAGAATCTTAAGGATCTCTCTAGCTTTCAGAAGAGTTCCAGGGTATGAAATAACAGAAGAGCCATCTGGAGTGCTGCTGTAGAAAGATCAGGAGCAAATCTAACCAAATATGTATATACAGTCTATATTAATAGTTATATCATGGCAATAGAAGTGGCAAAGTAGAATAATATTTTCCTATCATTGTTGCACCTGCAGTGCTATTTGGCAACTTTGTTCAACAAAACCAAATCCCTACAAAGCCGCTGAAAATTATTTTAGAGTTCTGATAGTTAAAGTCTCTTGGACCCATTCTAAACTTCACTCGAGTTGTGCATATCCTGTTGAGACAGTTTGAAGTAATAACTCTGAGGTAATATTCAAACTGGTGAACATCAAAACTGTTCCAAGGATGATGTCTTTATTATACTGATTAGCCTTGGCATTACGTATGATAATGGAAAATTATCATCAACATGAATCTAGAAGACAAACAAGCAAATGTTATGACCAGCTGAAATGGAGAGTGAACCTCTCTTAATTTCATACTAACAACCAGGAATTACTTGGAAGTGGGGTAGGGATTTTCACCTTCCTCCCACAGTAAATATCCTGCTAAGTTTCTGGGTGTTTGTTAAGAATGGATTCATCAGTGTTTCTATCCAGCTTTTATTTTCCTTCATCAATCCTGGGCAAAAAAACTCCCTATTTTCTTTTCTACTTCTCTAACTTAAAAAAAAAAAAAAATCTTAATAGGAAGCAAATGAATGTATAAAAATTGAGTTTTTTTCTTCCTTTCTTGAAAATATATAAATATCATCAATATTTTCTCATGATTTTCCAGAAAAAATGTCTCCTGTATGGAACTGATGTGGGTGTACTTATCTCAGTAAACTTTCATTTAGGGTTGCCAACATAATTTCCCTTGAATTATGATATTCTTTACAGAACATTTTATGCACTATGCAGAGGAGAGAAATCATTATTATTTAGTTTATTTCATTTAGTACCTTGTGGAAGTTGTTTTATTATTGACATGCAGTGGGTTTGAAAGAGTTCCATACTACATTGAATAATTTTATTCATGTATATATGCACACACATTTAAGGCAATATTCTCTATAATCCAAATCCGAACCCAGATTAAAGTTCCTTAATGATTCAAGATGTGAAAGGTTGCAGAAACAGACACATGCTAACTTCCCAACTTCAATATAGTGAATATATTCAATATCCTGAAAAAGTGGTCTGAGTCCAATAATCGTATTCCCGTGCTTCCTATAGATGGAAAGCTAGCAGTACTAACCTAAAGCCAAGTCTTGTCCATGTACATAAGAATAATTACACATTTTTCATTCATGGATGAAACATGAATTTTTATTCTAGTGTCATACATGTGTAAATCTTGTTCAGATACATTTAATTATAATTATATCTGTCTTTTTTCTGTGTGTCTTTCCCTCTTTTGTTTCTGTCTAAATGTAAACAACAAAAAGGACAGTATTTTCTTTTACTCACTTCATAAGTGATTCTTGTATTATGACCAAGAATATGAATTTTGAATAATTTCCCCTTGATCCCAAACTGTCTAAAACATATAAACCTCAACCAACCCAATGAAGCAAGTAAATTCAGAGCCCAAAAACTTTATAAATCATAGTTTTTGTCCTTTGGATGATCTGTATGCATATGCAGCTATTGAAAGTTGTGAATAAGTTACTAAATCAAAGGCAAAGTACATTGAAAGGGAATCTTCTTATACTAATACACAACAAAAGAAATAAAATAAGTCTAGATTGCTTTGGAAACAGTGCACAAAAAGAGAGGGTCAGAATACATAATTATAAGCCCATCAACTTTTTTTTCTGAGCAGCAATGTCAATTTTCCTTGTAAAACCAAAATGAAACATTTCTTTGTTTCTCAAGCACAGGCTTTTAAGAAGATATACTATCATTCTGTTAAGAGGATAAAAATGGCTTGTTTGATCTTCTGAATGTTAATGTGTTGAAAAGATTATTGGAAATAAGATTGCATTCTCTGAAGTGAGAAAAACATTATTCAGATATCTTTAATTACAAGACAAGTTGTTGTCCCTCCTACCCTTTACTGCATTAATAATGGGTTCGTTCCTCAATTTGGTTTTGTAACAGAGTGGCTTTAAAGATTTGAGAAGTTATAATAATGCATTATCAAGAATTTAGCTCTTACATTCTTATATCTGATGAATTATTGATGCATTGTTTACTATGCTGTTTCTTTTCTACTTCTATGATGTAATTGATATTAAATACACAATTTTTAATTGTGCCAAATTAAAAGATTCAATAACAAAGCTTACTACTCTACTATCCAAATGCTTGCCTGAGGTGGAATTATTTGTTTTTTATATTCATTTATCAAATGTACATAGCCATTCATCTCACGTATGTGACTCATCAAGATACAAATAACTATTTACATATAATTTAATTTGGAAATTCAATTTTGCTTCATAAGAACTTGTTCCTAAATGTGCTTTTATATAAAAACCAATGAACAATAAGTAGGGAAGTTTTTATATCTTAGTTTGGGTGGTTCTCCACATCTTGAACTATAATTTTCAGAAATCATGGCAAGTACAATAAAGTGTGATAGAAGCTATAGTCCAGCAATACTTCTAGGTATATAAATTCCATACTTGTGTTCTAGCCATAACCCAACATTCTGGATTTCATACTGGAAGTCATCAGTGATGTAAATATTGCACATTGTTGTGTTGTTATCACTTCCAGTCATCAAATAATTTATAAGTTTTTTAAAAATTACTCCTGCTCCTAAAAGAGAATGGATCACTTCTCAAAAGAGACGTATAATGTGGATTTAAATGTGGATTTAAGACAGTCCATTCTCCAGTTAAGTAATTTTTGCGGGCCAGAAATATAAGGGAGTCTCTGGAATGAGTTCTGCCAGTTAATTATAGAGATTATTAAGTGTTCCAGATAATTTATGCAACTTCTATCTGATCTAGAGGTTGGACCTTCACTTACATTTCAGATTTATAATGATAATAATGGCTGAATCATCATCATCATAATATTATTTGAATTTTAATAAAATATATTAACCAACAGTTAGAACTGATCTCCTTCTGTGCTCATTGGCTGAAAGCTTTTGTGAAAAATTGCAATTAATTTTAAAAATGCAATTATGTCTTTGCTAATTAGCTTAATGTAACAGTTTCCTCTTCTTGATATGTAATAACATACCTGATAGCAACATGGTGTAATGTTACTGAAAAATTAAGTAATGCTTACTAAAAGTTTTCGAGTGACTTCTCTTGGGCCATATTATTTCTGAGTACATTATTGTATTATTGTTATTAATAAAGCAGTATTAATTAACTGATAGAATACCTCTCTCTCTCCCCCACCCCCACAATTCAGATTCATTGTAAATATTTTCTTTCTGTTTTCTATTTAACTTTTTTCTTGTTTTTACTCCTTTGCAGCAAATTTGCTGGATTTCTTTCGGTTTGCTGCTGTTAAATCTGTGTTTTTTTTCTTTGTCAATTACCACAGGTTTAGTCCCTATGAGTGGTATAACCCACACCCTTGCAATCCTGACTCAGACGTGGTGGAAAACAATTTTACCTTGCTAAATAGTTTCTGGTTTGGAGTTGGAGCTCTCATGCAGCAAGGTATACGATTCAGTCTGCTATTTCTCTTGGGTGCCATGTCCCACTTTTTGCTGGGGGTAATCGTTCTATTTTTCTCTGGCATAAACCACTTGCATGGGTACCTCTGTGCATGTATCCATAGACCAGCTTATTTTATTTTTTTTAATGAACAGGCTTTCAGAAACAGTGGCCAGGAAACAAACATAAATCAAAACATCAGCAATTTCAGAAAGTTCCAATCTAATCCCAGGAGGAAGTACATGCCATTAATGAACACAGTAACTTGCATTCTCCAAACACTAATATCTACATTAAGCAAGAGCTGAAAGCATGAACCTCTCCTATCCTTATTATGGTCTACTTTCTAATATTAACTTCCCCCTTCTGTACTTAATGCCATTTAGTCCATGTTTAATAAATGTCATCCCTGTGCACCTTATTGGTTGCAAACAAGCTGCATTTGAGAAAAAAAGGAGATTAATGAATGACCATTAGTGCACTTGACAGAATAAACATTGATGTATTGCATGCTATACTTTACCTGAAAGGAAAGATATAAATGACTAAAATATAAATGGTTGCTGAAATAAGATATGTTAATAGATATATTAACCTCAGAATAAACCATAATAAATAAATCAGTCTGGATGGATGGAGGTCGTAGGTCATACAGCGCATGCCACCTTTAATTTGCTGTGCTCACTTTGTTATTTTTTTTTCTTTTGGGGCATCTACAAGATTGTTAACCTAAGCAATAGAAACTCAGTTTCTAACAAAGCTTTCTTAATACAGTATAAGCTTTCATTGCTCATAAACAAATTTCAGTATAATGCCTGCGATTTAAGTACTCACATTAATTCTTTTAAGATATATACATACACACACACACACACACACATCTTAAAAGAATTAAGAATTTTATATGTATACTTCTACTGCTGCTTCCTGTCCTTACTAGGTTTCATCCATGTTACCATAGTATATCTAAGAATTCTCTTCTCCTCTTTGGCCATATTTTTTCATCACTATTTTTAAAGAGAGGTTTAGGGAGCTTTAGGGAGGTGTATGCATATGTCTAGCTTTACAGTCAATTTTCAAGAACAAGAACAAAAACTACAGAATATGGATAAAGGTAGCTGTTAGATGAAACCCTTTACTAAGAGATATTAAAAACACCCTTTATCCAAATATCTAGGCCCTGAACCATGAAGAATTTTAAATTTAAAACTTGAATTGCACTGGAAGCAGGGGTGGGATTCTACCAGTTCACACCTATTTGCTAGAACCTGTTGTTAACATTCTAAGCAGTTCGGAGAACCAGTTGTTAGAAGAAATTACTGGGCTAATCCTGTAAGGAAGGCAGGAAGAAAACATTCTAGTGCTGCTTACAGAAACTGCCTCTCCATTAATCCTTATTACATTCTTGGCAGGACTAGATTTCCTGTCTCAGGAACGTCTCTGGAGTTTTTTCCCCCCTCCTTTGCTGATACTTTGCTTGTGTGGAGTGACCATTCAAAGTTACAATGGCACTGAAAAAAGTGACTTATGACCATTTTTCACACTTATGACTGTTGCAGCATCCCCACAGTCATGAGAGGCCAGGCGAGGAGATGGGTGCCTCGATGTGAGTGATATTGAGTTGGCCATGCCCAGCCAATAACATGACCACCAAGCCACGTCCACCCAGTCATATGACCACCAAGCCACACCCACCAACTAAGCCAGGCCCACAGAACCGGTTGTTAAAAAAATTGAATCCCACCCCTGACTGGAAGCTAACTGGGAACCAGTACAGCTCTCAGAGGATAGGTGTAATATGGAGCCTTGAGGCCCACCCACAACTACTTAAATTACTGCATTCTGTAACAGCTATAACTTCTGAATTCTCTTTAGAAAATAAAGTATGTGAAAATAGTCCACTACTTAGAAATGCTTGCAATTCCAGGAAAATAGCAGAAAGTGAACATGCAAAAAGAAAAGTTTTCCAGCAAATAAAGACTATGTAACCAATCAGACAAACAAACAAAAGGGAAACAATGATGATGGGCACTGGCTGATTCACACAACACTGTGGTATACCAAGATACGTAAACTGAATAATTTCCACATAGAGAAGAACATAGTTCTTATGTGAGCTGAATAGCACTGGCTTCACATTTCACACTGACAAGTTTCTATCTAAATAATTTTCTTTTTAAATAAATTTAACAGCATTTTTGCAGTGTTGTATCTGTTTTCCATGCAGTTTGATGCAGCACATCTGTTAAGTGACAATCTTATTCAGCAGCTATATTGGTATCCTCCTAAATTATAACACCTCCAAAGTATACTGTTGAATTATCTTCAGTGAGCTAACTGAAAAATAGATAAAATAATAATTACAAATATTGTATTTGATGATGTTTAATCAAATTTAAATTTTGTTCTATGTCCACTTCTCTCTTTGAGAGTGATGCCACCACATGCCATTTAAAACAATGTGTAGCCCTCTAACTCAGGGGTCTTCAAACTTGACGGCTTTAAGATTTGTGGATTTCAACTCCCAGAATTCCTCCTCCAGTCATGTTAGCTCAGGAATTCTGGGAGTTGAAATCCACAAGTCTTAAACTTGCCAAGTTTGAAGACCCTTGCTCTAACTATAAAATGCCCCCCAATTCATTCTGACTGAAGAATAGTCATTCTTTAACTAAATAAATAATTTAGATTAAATGAAATCTATAATAAAATAATCTCAATTTCACTAAAATTCAGGAATAATTCTATTTTAAAATGACTCAATTTAAACCAATGGACTTTAATTTACTTATGATGTGTAGGGATAAATTGAATTCTACTAACTAATTATGCATGGATCGCAGCAGAAATGGTTATTGTGGACCCCCCCTTTTTTTTGCAACAATACCTTATCTATTGTTGTTTTAACATGGAAAAACAAAATCTCCCAACATAAGACAAACTAAGTCACTTTTTGTGTAAATCGATGGAAATGGTTTCAGAAATCAGTCTTCATAGAAAGAGACCACCCTATGCTTAACAAAACCAAAAGTCTACTTGTAACTATCTTGTTTCTAATGCACTGACCAAGGAACCAAATGCTGGAGGCTACATGATAGAGGAAACTCATACATTCCTTGCCTGGTTCCCTTACTCCCAGGAAATTGTGGGATATAGTGCTGGACATGACGTTACCTTGGGTACATGACAGTCAGCCCCTAACCAGGCTCTGTTTTACAGGCTTTGGTGGCACCCTCTTTATATCCTTGGTAAGATACGAACTTGTGGTAATTGGGGCAAGAATGGCAAACATATCTATGTTCTTTTCTTCCAAATCTTGTTTGACTTTTCTAAGTGTCTGTTTTAAAGAAAATAGTATAAGCTCTTGGGCTTATTTGGCACTATTAGTGTTTTATTGTTTAAGTGTCTGACTGACAGGGGATAGGAGCGACTACATCTGAAAGGTACTTTTTTACTTTTTTCCCTGCAGAATTCTAGGCAAAGTCTGGTGCTGGAGTTGGCTGTCATGTCCAAGGCTATCAGCTTTTTTTTTGTTTTTTTCTTTCTTCCTTTTCTTTTGTTCATTTTGTTCCGAAATCACAAGGGTATGATGAACTGCAGGGTCAGATGGGCTCTTTTGGATCAAATAGTTTGTTTAGGATATCACGTCTCTCTCTTTCAAAAACAAAAGTTATTTTTTCTCACAAGTCCATACTTGATGTTGAGTTTGGTAAAAGTTCCCTTCACTGGAAGATGAGTTTCACTTCTTTGTTGGAGGAGTTCCTTGGTTGAATGAATAGGAATGTTATAATTGATCAGGAATAAAATAGTCCATCTTCCCTGCGTTTCATTTTATCTGATTAAAAAATAAATAAAACCAATCCCTGCCTAATTAATTTACATTTCTAAAACTTTACTCACAATTACCATTTGTTGCATCTACACCTTGCAAAAATATTTTTCCCATTATGGGAAAATGCATATGTTTATATATATTTGTTCAAGTTACTCAATTTTCCATCAAGAATTTCATGCATGTCAATTGCAATATATATATATATATATATATATATATATATATATATATATATATATATATATATATATATATATATATATATATATACACACACACACACACACACACACACACACACACATTTGGCAAATTAAAGGAATGTAAAGGCTACTGATTTTAGCCTTTTCTATTATTATTAAATTGTAATTTGGAATAATGAAGATATTACCAAAATCCCTCTATTTTAATGGTCATGAGCAGGCAACTCCAGCAATTTATGTATAGTCTGACTTGTTTTAAAATAAGCACAATAGTAATATTTACATTGCTTTTGAAGTAAATGGGATATATAGCGTATCCATTTCTATTTACTTTGAAGTCTGAAGCTATGTATAGAAATGGGAGACATTTCATTTTATTATTGACTTGTAACATCTAGCTCCATTATGATGATTTTTATATGATTCCATGATATATTCAGATTTCTTGTATGTTTCTTTGTATCAGAGTTTTCCTGATACTTCCTCCTCCATCATTAATTCTATTATTTCTTAGAGTTTGAGATAGCATCTTATTTGTTATGGAAGTTAAACATTTTATGAGCAAATTATTTAGCTCATAAATGCTTTGAACAGCTTCTGCAAATTTTAACTGACAGGATCAAGGTTATTATTTGTTTTTAAGCTAAATAGAAACTTTCTCTTTTATGACTCATGTCAATGATTGTTTTTCATTACTGCTTTATCTGTCATTTTTTATATGCTAGATTATGATAGCCAAATATTCATTTAGGTCTCCCATTGCTATAACTTGTGTTCCACAATCTTGCAATTTGTTTCAAAAAATACTTTGAGGGGTTTGTGTGTGTGAGTGTGTATAAGAGAGTGAGTGAATGATTGAGTGTGTGTGTGTGTGTGTGTGTGTGTGTGTGTGTGTATATATATATATATATATATATATATATATATATATATATATTCATATATGAGAGAATATATATACATATATATATATATATATATATTTTTCTTGTTTTCACGGGTACTAACATGTATGGAATTCAGCTTTATTCGGTATTTACCCATGTCATTATAGTTGTGCTTTTAAAGTTGTAGCAACGTTTGGCAGAATCTCATCTGCCATCATCAGGCTTCTGTTCAATAATATACTATTATAGTATACACACTATAAAGAAGCCTGATGATGGCAGATGAGATTCTGCTGAAACGCTGCTACAACTTTAAAAGAACAACTACAATGACGTGGGAAAACACCCAACAAAGCCGAATGCCATACATGTAAGTACCGTGAAAACTTAAGAATATATATATATATATATATATATATATATATATATATATATATATATATATATATATATATATATATATATATATATATTCTCTCATTTATGTATGTATGTATGTTTACCTGTGGGTGTGACATCATATGTTTTTTCATTGTTTGTCATCTTCATATGTGTCAGTTAAGCTGCAGGTTTATTTCATTCTTATTGGCTCAGTGAATCCCTGTTTCCTTGATAATAAAACCCTGAATTCGAACAGTGAGATCTATTGTTAATACTCTGGATTCATCCTTTTCCCCTGGTTTTCATTAGGTTCCGAGCTCATGCCCAAAGCCCTCTCCACTAGGATAGTGGGAGGCATTTGGTGGTTTTTCACACTTATCATCATTTCCTCGTACACTGCTAATCTAGCCGCCTTTCTGACAGTGGAACGGATGGAATCCCCCATTGACTCAGCAGATGACTTAGCAAAGCAAACAAAAATAGAATATGGAACCATTGAAGATGGAGCAACCATGACCTTTTTTAAGGTAGGACCCTTAAAATTGATTAACAAGAGGGGGGGAACCCTATATTTTCTTACTTCTACTCATCAAATTAGCAAGCAGGAAAGCCATTTCTTCATTTAGATTATTTTTTAAATCAGGTGGTTTTTTTTGGCATATTTGAAAATGTAGGATACATTTAATATAATTTACTTTTGAACTGATAGTTGTTGTTAACATGTTTATCCTGACTTTTTCATCAAGGGACTAATAAAAAAAGCAGGACAAAGGATACTTCTGCTGGATTCTCTTTTAGTGTAACATATATTTACCGATGAATAAACATATACTATTTTATTACTTAGAAACATCAGATATTGGTTTGACATTTGACCAATATGTTTCTGATGTACTAAGGCAGTAGCAAAGTGATATCCTTGTTTGCATTATACTTGGCATAAATTACTAAATAATACAATATCGGAATCACCTTATTGGTAAACCCTGTTCTTATATATATTCAATTTCATTAGACCTTGAATAAGTTTCCAGTTAGAATCCAGTATTCAGCCTCATATGTCAAATTTGTGTGAGCCTGATCTGGACTGATCTGGACTGGGGTGCTAGATAATACCCCTTTCCCATTAAAAAAATAAAATAAAAAGCAATAATACTTTTTTTTGTCAGCATGAATACATTTATTAGGGTCTGATCGATCTGACTTTTGTGATGTTTTTAGCATTTTTAGAACCTTTCTCATGAATTCAATAAATAGTTGAGAAATACAGATATAAATACACATTCTCAACAACGTCATAGAAGCAACAAACCCCAGAAGCATGAGGTTGGAAGTTTTCATCATTCTCAGCTTGCTCACTTGCTGTTCCTGTGAAGTTGTACTGTTAATGGAAGTAGACTTCAAAAATAAGATCAAGGTTGCTCCTAACTTTGTATGCGTGTGTATGTATGGGAAGTGAACTATAACAGAACAAGCTGCTACTATATCCTAAAACTTCTTTATAGCTACTCATTTGAACAAACAGTTTTTATTTCAGTTTCATTTATTTTCCTGCTTGTGGACTACAATAGTGTCGGCATCATCCTTTCATTTCTGAAGGAACAAACATTTAGTTGCACTAAAGGTGAATAAGCTGCTATGGTGAATAAAATATGTGTTGGTCATTCACTTCTCAGGGAAAACTGTTAATATTTTCAAATGGATTTAAATACACTGCCTCTGGGGAACTGGGAACAGCTGATTTTGTTGGTCTCTTTGATTAAAAGAAACATAATAGCATGTGGGAAATAATATAACGCAGCTTATATAAAAAGTTTAAGAAAACAATTGATAGATTTATGCTACTGTTAATTGCATATATATTTGTGTACTTATGACCTATGGTTATCCTGATATTTGCAAAATAGGTAATAACTTTCAAAATTAATTATTATTCTGGTGACCTAATAATTTGACTGAATTTTGTCTCAGTTTATGAATAATTTAGATATTTCTGCTGATACCACAAGAGTTAAGTAAACATAAACCAAGCTCTGGTGGAAATTCAATTTACTCTAGAAATTAAAACTAATTAATATTTCACTACCCAAAAAGAATGAGAAATGCTTTTACTTGTGGGTTGTTTTGCAGAAGATGTACATAGCATCTTAATGAAAATTTTATGAAGGGAAAAATACTCTTATTTAGTAGGAACTAATCAATTATAGCTGCCGTAATAGTTAGAGCATTGAAGCTGTCAGAACATGAATAGGGGAATGTTTGAAGAACTCTCTTTTTTTTTTTGTCTTTAAAGAGACCATATGATTAACCTCCCAGAGAATATAGATGACACAGATAATTGATTCTCCTTTACCAAAGAAGAGTAGAGGGCTTTAATTTACTGTCATATTTATTTTGATCTTGTAAAGAACATCAATCATCTATTTTATCTGAATGTATGTCTGAGAGGAAAAACAATGTATCAGTGTCCAATTATTGGTACCACTCTTCCTCCTAAACTCTTAAAAAGCAGGGTCTTTTTCTTTTTCTTGTCTGATGCTATTCATTGCTTCTTTTCTGTTCCCAGAGTCTTCTTTACAATATTTTTTTAATTTTATTTCTTCCAAATAATTGCTTTTTATGCATACATATTAAAAGTTTAACCCTGTAGCATCTATTACCACATAAGAAAGCAGATAAGATAATAAGAGGAGAGGAGAGGAGAGGGGACGGGATGATATGGGCTGGGCTGGACTGAGCTGGGATAAGATAAAATAAGATATAAGATGATAAGATAAAATAAGATGATAACTTTTATTGTCATTTTTTACTGGCCTACATTAAAAATGAAATTGGTTGCCTACACTCAAGAGAAAGTATATAACTACCCATACATAACACTCATATACACACATTATATACATACATAAATATATACCTGCACCCATACACATATATATTAATCACTGCCCATTTTGAATACATAGTGGAAAGAGAAAACTTGAGAGTTCTCAAGGTTGATGGACTGAATTTGGATGTTCTGCTTTGGATACCACGAAGCCTTCTCTCAGAAGGTAACAAGGAAAACAAGGTCGTGAAGAGGATGTATAATGTCCCAGACAATCCTGCAGACTCTGCTCAAGCATTTCTTATGTGCTATGTCCTGGAAAGAAGGAAGTGAACTGCCAGTGATCTTTTCTGCCATTGTCACCACTCTCTGCACTGCCTTCCTGTCTGAAGCAGTAAGTGGTGCAAATATGGTGTAAGATTGCAGTTGAACGTATTTTATATCCAAAGATGGAAACTTGGAGGATACAATTTTAATTAATATTAATTTATTTTATACTAGAGTTAGAATTAATTTTTATTTGATAATTAGAATAACAAAAGTATATGTTAAATTATTGTGTAGTTCAGTAAAACATACGTTCAATATGTGGCTCAAATTATTCCATATGCAATGGAGTGAAAAGTAGATACCTGCCAAAATTAGTTTCCTTAGAAAATAGGGGCTGCTGCTTTCAAGCTTATTTTTTCCCATTAGATGAAGGTGCAAAATTATAAGGCAAGTTACATGTTAAAAATTCTGAAACACGATGTCTCTGAATATGATCATTCAGGAATTTATAATTAATGTCAGGACTGACTTAGTCTTTCCATTCAAAAAGGTTTTTTTTTTTCTTTTCTACACATATTACTTTTTCTAATTTTATTTATGTAGCACAATTAAGCAGATGTCAGAAGCTGCTTGAGTTATCGCATTAATATTTGCAATCCAATTATATGAGGAATATTTGGTCCTAAAAATGAAAGTTCACTCCTTATTGACATGGCATAAGAAAGATAGCAGTAGGCTGGTTATGAGTGTCTCCTATTAGAGAAAGATAAAAAATAAATAAAAACTAAGCAAAACTGCCTGATTCTAACATAACATAGTGCAAATAACTTCATTCTTTGGGTTAGATGAAAATATGAAACCTCAATAATAACAGGGTCTGTCAAAAGCCATGTGACATTATAGCTGCTGCTCTGAATCTTAGTAATTTCTTTTGTAGATGATAGATAGATAGATAGATAGATAGATAGATAGATAGATAGATAGATAGATAGATAGATAGATAGATAGATAGATAGATAGATAGATATAGCCAAATAGGGATAGATAGATAGATAGATAGATAGATAGATAGATAGATAGATAGATAGATAGATAGATAGATAGATAGATAGACAGACAGACAGACAGACAGACAGACAGACAGACAGACAGACAGACAGACAGATAGATAGAAGATAGCTAGATGGATGGATAGCACTAGCACTAGTACTTAGACTTATATACCATTTTACAGTGCTTTACATCACTCTCTAATATGGTTAGAGTCAGCCTATTACCCCCAACAATTTGGGTCCTCATTTTACCCACCTCAAAAGGATGGAAGGTTGAGTCAACCTTGAGCCTGGTGAGATTTGAACTGCCAAATTCCAATCAGCTGGCAGTCAGCAGAAGTAGCCTGCAGTACTGCACTCTAATGACTATGCCACCGTGGCTCATGGATAGGTAGGTAGGTAGATAGATAGATAGATAGATAGATAGATAGATAGATAGATAGATAGATGGATGGATGGATGGATGGATGGATGGATGGATGGATGGATGGATGGATGGATGGATGGTTGGATGGTTGGATGGATGGATGGATGCAGAGGTGGGGTGATGCTGGTTTGCATTGGTTCGGGTTAACTGGTAGTTAAGATTCTGTGCAGTTCGGCGAATTGGCAAATCCTACCAATGGCTGTCCCTGCCCCCACTCATTTTTCAGCCTGGTTTTTTGGGCCACTTTCAGGCCACTTTCTGGCCATTTTTGGGCCATTTTTAAGCCATCTTCTGTGCTGTTTTTAGGCCATTTTTGGGTTGTTTTTAAGCCAAGTTGAAAACAGTCCCCAAAATGGCCTGAAAACTGCCCAAAGAAATGGCCTGAAAACTGCCCAAAAGTGGCCAAAAATAGGCTGAAAACGGGCAGGGGCAGGGCCAGCCAGTGGTGAGATTAGCCCCAAATGGATGAATCCTACCTCTGTCTTTGAGGTGAGTGGCCAGGAGGAGGGGCTGGGTATGATGAGTGATGTCACCCACCCAGTCACATGCCTACCCAGCCAGAGAACCGGTTGTTAAATTATTCCAATCTCATCACTGTATAAAGGATTTCTTAAATCTTGCACATCATTTAATTAGTGATCACAATATAAGAACATCTAACATACTGTAATACGTTATATGAAAAAATACAAATAAATTATAAAATAAAACTTTAAGGATTTTTCACTTTTCATCCTTTTTATGTTGGTCAAAATCTGTATGCAACTTTTTTGCAGCAACAACAAACTTGGCAAGTGACAAAAGTCTTTTCAACTGCCAAAAAGTTGATAATCAACTGCAATATTGAAAAATTATTTCCTTGGTAAATAAAATGAAGCAACATTTTTTTTCTAGGATCAGCATAAATCTTACATAAAAGTAGAAGACAGAAAATATCTTCAGTAGCTCTGCTTCCACAAATACATTAACTGGCATTACTTTTCATCAATAAACATTGAACCCATTGCAGACTGAGCAAATGCCCTCCTCAACATGGGAAAAATTATTGTCAAGAATAAGGTGGTCTTTTATTAATTTTGTTAAGCAATATTAATCATTTAAAACTTTGTGAAAATTATACTCTTCTCTTGAATTGTATCCATTCATTGGAAAAGTAAACCTGCTTATACTCCAATACTATTAGAGGAAGGAAGGAAGGAAGGAAGGAAGGAAGGAAGGAAGGAAGGAAGGAAGGAAGGAAGGAAGGAAGGAAGGAAGGAAAATGACAGTGTTGTCAGGGGCCATTTCAGCATCTGAGTTCAACTTCTCTCCCACCCCCAGTGCAGGAATCCCAGTGACGCTTCTGCTTAAATAATTAAGCAAAAAAAAAAAAAGAGAGAGAGAGAGAGAGAGAAAGAAATCCTTTCTCAATAATTTCCTGAATTTTAGGAAATTCCTATTCTGAATCTGCCTTTCTGTATTTTTCTGTACCTATTTTGTGTCCTGAACTAAGACAGGTGATTTCTTTTTTTCTGGAGGCTAAAAGTGAAATTTCCCTAGTGTTTCCTTTTTGATCTTTGGATAATCCTGCTACCTTTCTTTATATATGTTGTAGGTACAGGATTCATCCTGTATTAATCCTTCTTTAAATGTGTATTCCAGAATTGGACATATACTTAGATTATGCGTCTCAAGCTTGATCATGTCTTATGATGTATCATGATGTATCACAATGGTTTTTGCCTTTGCAGAACTGGAGTGGGCATGGCCCAAGGGCACCACTTTGACAGGCCTGATTTAGTTCTTCTGAATAGGATCTAATCAAAGTACACTATAGTGAAATTATTGTTCTCCATAATTTAGAAAGTATTATTGGTGTAGGCTACAGTTTTGTGTAACCTTTGAAGGCCATGTTATGTGGGGTATCAGTCCAATCATCACCATTCCATACCTGAATAATAGGTTCCCAACTTACAGCCATTTTTAAATAACTGTTTGAAGTTACCTCACAGTTATGGCTCTTGCAACATTCCCACAGTCACATGATCAGAATTCAGATGCTTGGCAACTGGCATGTACTGATGATGTTGCGGGGTTATGTTATTGGGGTTATGTTATTGTCATTTGTGACCTTCACAATTGGTTTCTGACAAACAAAGTCAATGGGGGATGCTGGATTTACCTTAAAAACCAAATGATTCACTTAACTACAGTAATTTGCTTAATATCCATGGCAAAAAAGATTGTACGATTAGGCACAATTCACTTAACAAAGTGCTTTGTTTAGCAATAGAAATTCTTGTCTGAATTATAGTCATAAATCAAGGACTATCTGTATTTGCTTTTTTCTGAACTGAATAATTTACTCTTGTCTCATTTAAATATTATTCTAATTTTTAGTCTACAGTGCTTCTTTAATAAATTTGCCTTCTAGGGCATTATCTATCCATTTGTGTGATCTACGTATTTTATAAATATTCAATTAATGCAATTGTTGTGGGTTAGGAACATCTTCAAGAATATTATTCATTCATTTGTAGTTGATTAACAATGTGCTAGAATGAAATTCAGTTGTTTCATATACTGTGTTCACTTAATTGTGTCATATTATTTATCTAATGGAGTTAATAGTATATACATATTAATTAGATAAATTATCTATTATGTTCTCACAAAAAGTCATTTTAATTGTTGTTTAAGAAATTTTGTCTCATTTCTTAATTGATGTAGCATAATCACTATCAGTTTTCTTTTTCAATTTTAAAGAAATAATTGAATCAACTGTACAGTATGTAGATATTAATATCCAGGGTCAGAAACCTTTTCAGATTCTCTTCCCAGTTTGCATATAAGATACCTAACATATTATGCTCACTGATTTTCTAAAGTTTGTAAGAGTTCTACTATTTTATTTTATTATGTCTGGCTTTATGGCTTGATTGTTTTCAATCCCATAAGTAAAAAGGTACACAAAAAGCTGCTAAGGTGCAGAGGGAAATACGAGTAGCATGGATTATTATTTTACACAAAATGTGAAATCACAACTCCCAGTTCTTTAGCTGGCATTGAGTACTTCATATGAGATCATTACGTGTTGCCCTTATATTTGTGCAGATACAAGGGGTGTGGCCTTATGTGATTGCCAGATGGAAATTTTGTTAATGCACATATTTTCTAAGTGCTATCCAAGATACTGTCCTAGGACTCCCATGACTGGTTTATGCCATACTCTTTCAATTTTCATATCTCAAAATTTTATGATCTTCTCCAATTCTTTGTCTCCTGTTCTACTGATCTCCTGATATTGCCACACTGATTATCCACAGGATCTTTTTTCAATTAAATCAGGACTTCACCAGTTTATATTTGGAAATCCCACAATAATTTTACCTGATGATTTTTGACTACTAAATCAACTCTACATTGCCAACAATTTTTCATTAACGTTACATGAGAAGCTTTACAGTAGATGTGACATTCCATTGAATAATTTTGGGTATTGCATTATGTTGTTTATAATCCATTTCTGTGATCTTCTTACACAAGCTGAATATATGATGTATTGTTTATTCTGCTTCTTTGCATGATCTGCACTTTGACTCATTTGATGATTTTTTTAAAAAAATCAGGCCTTAATTGCGTTGTTCAAATAGGTTTTTTTTTGAGCAGCAAAGTCAAATCTTTAATTTCTTTCTTTCTTTTAAAATATTCCAGTTATAAGCCTGTACCAGGGCTTATACATTTTTCCTCTGTCTTTTGCAGAAATTGACCTTGTAATGCTTTTTCTTGTCAACATTCTGTGTTTTTATTATGTGATTTAAATAGTCACTTTTTGTTTCCTATACATTTATCAAGTTCCAATTTTAGTTTGCATCAATTCTTGTTCTTGGCTATCTTTTACATAATCAGCCAATGTATACTTTTCTTCTTTGGTAATTTATTTAACCTGAAGTAAACCTCTACCTCCCTTTCTGCATATCTTTATGGGGTTGTAATGCATAGTAAATAGTCATCAGTTTTCTTGCTTTTAAAAAAAAAAAAAAACTGTCCAGTTCAGATTGTGTCTAGTTAATAATTCCAGTAATGTATTGTATCACATATATAGTTTAGGCATTGATGACTTTGATAGTCTTTCCACTGTTCAGTTTTGCCTTTAGCAATTTTCTAATCATTTGGATGTATTCTTTACTAATCACATTTTCAATTTGTCCATATTTGGTTTTATCCAATTGTAAACTGCATAGATACTTATAGGCATCATCCTGATGGCTCCTGATCGTTTGGCTACTCAACATTTCAGTTCTATTACTGTTCATAATTTTATCCTACTTTGTTGCTATTGTGACACATTTCTCTAGGCCAAAATCCATTGTTATTTGAGTGCTAAAAATCCTTATAGTGTTTGTTGATGACCAGATTGGATTTCTGATTATCCATAAAGCTTCAAGTCATCTATATAAAGGAAATATGAAATTTTATTAGCAATTTTTGCTGTTTGTTAGCCAAGATGTTTTCTTTTCCTTGAAAATTAATGAAAGAGGATAATAGCATTGACAAATAATAAGGGTGATAATAAAGATGTTTTGTTATTATTTTGTTTTATCAGATAGCCAGCCAGATACTTAGACTAGATTTGGCATTTTCCCCACTTACTGAAACCTGGGATAGGCAAGTGTTGTTATTTAATGTTGTATTGTCACAGGATATAAGCTGTTCCAAATAAAGTTGCCTTTTTGCGATTGACCAATGATGCTTTTGTAAGGCTGATGGTGTTCAGGTGATGCACCCACCTATCACTATTGGCACAATTTTTGCTTTATTTTGCCAAACTCACAGTGTTTCTATTTGTGGTCTTTGTATTTTGTGATTTTTCTCCAATTCTATTCTGCTGTATCCAGGTACTGTCCAATACTTTTTGCGTTTCAAAACAACTTTGGATAAGGTTGGACTGTTAAATCTGTAGAGTTATATGTCAGGTGCTTGTCTGTTTGAATTATAAAATCCCAGAGCATTTCACTTCTTTGTTTGCTATTACTTATTCTTTTTTGGGTAGTCCCACCAATTCTTTCTTGCAGGCAAATTACATATCTTGCAGATATTCCAGTGCAGCATTGTTGTTACTTTTCATGCCATACTTGTAGATCTTCCTGCAGAAGATAACTAGGTTTCTAGGTCTTTGCAGAGGTGGCATTTGCTATTCATCAATTCCAGCTTTGTACACATTTTTTTTAAAGGTGTGGTCTTGTGCAATTAGCCCCCCTTTTTTTCTTCAACTTTCTTGCTCTTAGATGTTGCCAGGTCTTGTTATACCAGATAATCAGAATTGGAAGGGACCTTGTAGGTAATCTAGTCCAACCCTCTGCCCAAGCGGGAGACCCTATACCATTTCTGACAAATGGCAGTCCAATCACTTCTTGAAAGTCTCAAGTGATGGTACTCCCACAACTTCCAAGGGCAAGGTTTTCTGTCAGAAAGTTTCTTCTTATTTCCAGGTTAAATCTCTCCTTGTTCAGTTTCCATCCATTACTCCTTGTCTGGCCTACAGGCACTTTAGAAAATAGCTTGTCCCCTGTAGCAGCTCCTCAAATATTGGAAATATTGGAAGACTTCTATCATGTCTCCCCTGGTCCTTCTCTTCACTAGACTAGCCATGCCCAGTTCCTGTAACCATTCTTCATATGTTTTAGTCTCCAGTCCCCTAATCATCCTGGTTGCTCTTCTCTGTATTTTTTCTAGAGTCTCAACATCTTTTTTATAATGTGGTGACCAAAACTGGATGCAGTATTCTAGGTGTGGTCTTACTAAGGCTTTATAGAGTGGTATTAGTACCTCACTTGATCTCGATTGAATCCCTCTGTTAATGCAATTTAGGATTGCATTAGCTTTTTTGGCTACTGCTGCACACTGCTGGCTCATATTTAGCTGGTTGTCCACTAAAGATCCCTTTCACAGTTACTGCTATTGAGCCTTGTTTCACCCAGTCTATATATGTACTTTTGGTTTTTCTTGTCTAAGTGTAGGACTTTACTTTTCTCTACATTGAATTTCATTTTGTTAGATACAGCCCAGTGTTCTAGTCTGTCAAGATCCATCTGGATCTTGAGCCTATCTTCTTGGGTGTTAACTATTCCTGCCAGCTTAGTATCATCTGTAAATTTGGTAAGTTCCCCTTCTATTCCCTCATCTAAGTCGTTAATGAAGATATTGAAGAGTACTGGGCCTAAGACAGCACCCCACTGCTTACTTCCCTTTATGTAGACTTAGAGCCATTAAGGACTACTCACTGAGTACAGTTTTTCAGCCAGTTGCAAGTCCATCTAGTGGTGGTGCTAACTATTCCACTTTTTTCTAGCTTACCAAGAAATAGGTTGTGGTCTCCTTTGTCGAATGCCTTGCTGAAATCTAAATATATTATGTCCACAGTATTTTGCTGGTCTACTAATTTAGACACTATGTTGAAGAATGAAATAAGATTGGTTTGGCATGATTTGTTTTTAACAAACCCGTGCTGACTGCTAATTATTACTTTACTTGTTTCTAGATGTTGGCATATCTGTTTTTTTATTATCTTTTCCAGTATCTTCCCAGGTATTGATGTTAGGCTGATTGGTCTATAGTTTCCTGGGTCTGTTTTTTCCCCCCTTTTTTGAAGATGGAACCACATCAGGTCTTTTCTAGTCCTCTGGTAGTTCCCTGGTGCTCCAGGATTTTGAAAGATATAGTGCAGTGGTTCTGAGATGATCTCTGCCAGCTCCTTTAAAACTCTGGGAGTTTTAAAGTTATCTGCATTGCCTGCTACTTTTTATGTGCTGGTCATGTAGTATTTTGCCTTTCCATGTTTCTTTTCTGTTCTTTATTTGGTCTTTCTTGTAGGCCAGTTTGCACTGTCCAGTACTCAATAAGCCTTCATAGTATTACCATAGTTGATATGGCCAGAGGCAAAAGGAAGATTGGATGCTGAAAAGATACAGATTAGCATTTGTAAATGGAATGTCTTAATACCCACCCAGTGTCACTTGGGTGGGGGCAGTATAGAAATGTAGAAATAAATAAATAAATATCATAAACTGAGGTGAAATTGATGATATCAGATTGGGAATATCAAGACTGAACATTAATATTCCAGAAACTAATGAATTGAAATGATACCACTTCACATCAGGAGCATCAGAACTTGTACATTTAAAAAAATAGTCAAAATGGCATAGCCATTATTATTAATAAAAGAATATAAAAGTCTTTGCTTATAGGCGACTTCCTAAATTTCAGAATAATTTCAATTTTAGTCCAAACTAAGCCAATCAATATTCAGTGGCCTAGGTTTACAGATGTTGAAGAAACAGAAACTACCGTATATACTCAAGTATAAGTCGACCCGAATATAAGCCGAGGCACCTAATTTTACACAAAAAATTGGGAAAACTTATTGACTCGAGTATAAGCCGAGGGTGGGAAATGCAGCAGCTAATGGTAAATTTCAAAAATAAAAATAATTAATTTGGGAAACGATCTCACTATCATGAAAGGTTTAATTGATTCACTAACCCAAAAGAAGAAGATGATGATGACAGCGGGAGGCAGGAGTCACTCTCTTCCCCTCCCTCGGAGGCCCCCTGAGTCAGGAGTCGCTACCGCCAGCGCGGCCCCAGTCCCGCGTCGCCTCGGGAAGGGAAAGGCAAAAAGGAAGAGCCACGGCAGCACTTTGCAACAGCAGCAGTGGCACTGGAGGCTCAGGCTCAGCGGCTCCTGGTTTTGCCCCACCCTTCCCAAGGCAACGCGGGACCGGAGCCGCACTGGCAGCAGCAACTCCCGACAGCCCCAGCCCGACACCTGAGCGGAGATGTAGGGAGAAGGCAAAAGCGACGGAAGATCCTTCAGGGGAAACTGAGGGGAGACTCACCCTTGGTCCAGATGAGCCCCCTTCCCGCCCCTAAGGAAGCAGAGGCAGCCAGCAAGGGTAGGCAAGCCCCGCTGCACAGACTCCGTCCGTCCTCACTCCCACCCACCCACCCACCCAAAGTCCGAGCAGTCAGCGCGTGGAGCAGGTCGGCGCCGGACATCATTGGCTGCCTCTTTCGCAGCACAGGAGGCCTCCCCCGGCTGGCCAGCTGCTCTCCTCCTTCTCTGCCTGGGAGGCTTCTTGTGCTGCAAAAGAGGCAGCTAATGATCCCGCTCCGCTCGGCTTCTCCAACATCCGGCACTGCCCTGTTCTATGTGCCGGGCCTGGCAAGTCCGAGCAGCCAGCGCGTGGAGCAGGACGGCGCCGGACATCGTTGGCTGCCTCTTTCGCAGCACGGGAGGCCTCTCCCGGCTGGCCAGCTGCTCTCCTCATTCTCTGCCTGTTTGTTCTGTGTGGCCGAGGAGGAGGAGACCGCCGGCTGTTTGGGGAGGCTTTCTGCGCCGAGGAGGCGGCTGCTGGTCTCCGGCTTTGCTCGCTTCTCGATGGTCCGGCGCCGCCATGTTCTTTACTTGGGCAGCGGGCAGCGCAGCGGCGCCACGGTGGCAACAGGCAGTTCTGCTGGGCTCGCTCAGGTGTCCGGCTTGGCTGTTGGGAGTTGCTGCCGCCGGTGCGCCCCAGTCCCGCGTCGCCTTGGGAAGGGAAGGCAAAAGGCGCTTTGCCTTCCCCTTCCTGAGGCGACGCGGGACTGGGGCTGCATCGGCGGCAGCAACTCCCAACAGCCCCAGCCGGACACCTGAGCGGAGCCCGGGCGGAACTGCCTGTTGCCGCCGTGGCACGCTGCGGGCGCCCGGCTGCCCAAGTAAAGAACAGGGCCGCGCCGACCATCGGAGAAGCGGAGCAAAGCCGGACACCAGCCAACGATGTCCGGCGCCGTCCTGCTCCACGCGCTGGCTGCTCGGACTTGCCGGGCCCGGCACATAGAACAGGGCGGTGCCGGATGTTGAGAAGCCGAGCGGAGCCGAAGCGACCTCGGCTCGCGTTGTTTTCTGAGCCCGCGAGCCTAGAGCCAGGGCGCTTTCATTGCACAACGGAGCTTCTTGTCTCGGGAAACACCGGGCGTCGTTGCTGCCCCCTGAGGGGAGGGCGATTCTGGGCTGCGCGATTGGGGGACTACGTGGCTTTGGGTGGGAGCGAGGATGGACAGAGTCTGTGAAGTGGGGCTTGCCTGCCCTTGCTGGCTGCCTCTGCTTCCTTAGGGGCGGGTGAAGGATCTTCCGTCGCTTTTGCCTTCTCCCTACATCTTCCCTCTGTTAAAATCCCCACACACACACACACACACTTATTTTCGGGCAGATAGATTTCGTGTCTGAGCATTCTCACATGACGGTGGGTCTTTCCCCCCCTAAAAACAGTTAAAAAAAGAAAAAATATATCCTCATGCAAGAACTTTTCTGCTTCCGATTACCCCCATGCTTAAAAGTTGCAAAGGAAACATGGAAGCAGGGAAGCGCCTGCCCAGCTCCGGAGCTCCACACCATTTTTTTTTCAGAGGGGAATCTGACTCGAGTATAAGCCGAGGGGGATTTTTTCAGCACAAAAAATGGGCTGAAAAACTCGGCTTATACTCGAGTATATACGGTAATAAGGTAACTTGCAAATCTACCCATGCCATGTTTAGAGCAAATATCTCATTTCAATAATTTAAGGTATGACTCTTTGAACATTGTCTTTGCACATCAATGGCTTTCTTGGCTAAAAAACCGAGATGAACACCATGCCCTACAGGCAGACCTGACTGATAGGGAAGATTTTATCCTTTTACCTTGTGAAGAAATAACAAAGCTTAATCATGCTGAAACTACCACACTGTAGTAAAGGTATAGTAATTGCCCAGTTTGGTTTTTTTCCCTTATAATGCTGTCTCAATGCAGAAATCAAAACTGTATTCTCCTTTACACATTAAGTTCTATAGTCAACAAAACCATACTTCTTCCATGAAAGCCCTAGCAACCATTGAGTACAAAATACAGAACTTTTGAGAAGAGAGTAGAAAATACTGGAAATACTATATCACTATTGGGCTTGTAGGAATAGGTTGTTCCAGAAAATTAGCAGATCCTGAAATGCTAAATGTTTGGAGGGGACAGTGGCTTTTAATGCACACTTCCCAATGAGCTGTGCCAATTCAGTTCTTTGAACTGAGGGGAGAGAAGTCACACATTGTGTTGTGCATACATGTAATCTCTGACTCAGTGCCTAGCATACAACTGAAAATACCTATTCTTACTATACATAATTTCCCCAATTTTAACAGTCCATCACAATTTAACTGTTGTGAGTCCTTCTTTTACATGTGTAGCCACTGAAAAATGGAAACTACAGAAGTACAGATTTCACTTATTTAATTGCCTTCCAGAACTTTGAAGGCAGAAAAGTAGGAAATCTATGGGGTTTGTTGATACCCCTATTTGTCTGTTAGATGGAAATAGAGAGAGAAAAAGTTGAAAGAATCATGCATTCTAAACTGATCACAAGCAGCAAATTACACCTCCAGTTTTTTGATAGGTTCATATCATTTTGGCTTTGTTAATTCATCATTCAAAAAATATTTTTTTAACTTTAATTTTGAATTGATCTTAGTAGCTTTTGGTGTATACACAAAATATTAAATATTTTTTTTATGAATGATAAAGGCATAGTTTAAAACATTGTGCTATAATGATTATTTACAAATTATTGATTTCTATATTGACAAACCTGCAGAATAAAATAAAATTTATCTTTACATGGGTATTGTATGACAATTTTTGTGTACATGAATTTAAATGTGTTTTTCTCTCTCATGTTTAGACATAACATCTTTCGTTTTCATATCAATAGAATAAATAGTTAATTCATTTCTTTCGTTACAATATACATACATTTCCATACTCTGCTTTTGTAAAACTTCAAACTTATGATTTATTCTTTTTTTAAGAAGTAAGTATAAGTTGTGATCAATAAGTAGTCTCCCCCCCCCCCCATTTAACACAAGGTAATTTGGCTTTAAGGTAGCATTGACATTTTAAAAAATGTATTAAAATAGCAAGTGTTGTTCTGAAAGTGCTGCCCTACCTAATACATTTTATACTGAACCTTCCATATGCATCTGTTGTAACAGATGTGTTTGTATACTTTTCCTTTGTAAATTTTAATTAATTTATTCAATCTATGTATCTATCATCTATCTATCAATCATCTATCTCTCTATCATCTATTTATATTGGAAGAAATTAATAAAGAAAAGGACAAGAGAACAGAACGCAGGTTTGTTACAATAGCTTCATACAACTATCTGAATTTTTAAAGTGACAACTTTTTGCATATGGGAATATAGTAAATAATTCTTTCTGTTAAGTCACAAAAGAGTAAATCTTTGAGCCTGAGAAAGGTAATATTGGAGGTCCAGTTCTTAATTTTTTTTCAACAGCAATGTATATTTTTAAGTATAAATGAAGCTCTAGGAATCCAAAATTCTTCACAAATTGATAAATTAAAGATTTGGGGTAAATAATACAGCACAGCAATAGCCTCTTTGTAACTTATTTTTCTTTCCCCAAATTATATTAAGAATTTGAGAAGAAAATGAGAAAATACTAGAAAGGCTGTATCATTATTTTCAGAAAATTGGCAGGTAATATTATCAATAATAACCCAAAACAACACAACCATAGGAAAACCCAAATCAAATTACTTAGTTCACTCAATTATATCTGCAGTATTAAGAGTTGACAGCCAACTTTTAAACTTTGGTCCAATAACCAAGAAGGCAAATCTTAATTATTTAATATCATCATAATAAATACATTAAAATTCTTTAAAACGCAACAGCATTTTTCATTTTTCTTACCAGAATTGCTGATTTTTTTTGCCAGTTGTTGTAGATAAGAGATAGTGTTCCCCACTGCATTTTGAGATATTTTTTAAAAAATCTGGAACCAAAGTGGCCTGCAATTTTGTAGCTTGAATAGAATATTCTTACATATTGTTATTCAGGAATTTGAAGACAATTGTTTCTAGTCTTGATATTTCACATATATACATATATACATGTTTTCTTAAGTGTTCATGGGTATTTACATGGATGGTATTCAGCTTTGTTCGGGTATTTTCCCACGTCATTATAGTTGTGCTTTTAAAGTAACGTTTCGGCAGAATCTCATCTGCCATCATCAGGCTTCTGTATTGTGTTCGTCGAACACAATACAGAACACAATACAGAAGCCTGATGATGGCAGATGACATTCTGCCGAAACATTACTTTAAAAGCACAATGATAACGATGTGGGAAAATACCCGAACAAAGCTGAATACCATAAAATATGTATAGATAGATAGATAGATGATAGATAGATAGATAGATAGATAGATAGATAGATAGATAGATAGATAGATAGATAGATAGATAGATATTTGTTTTCGTAGATTTTCACGGGTACAGGTATGTAGGTCTAGGTGTGTTCGGGTCTTTTCCCGTGTAAGATTAAGAGTATCTTGGCAATTTTTTGGCAAGGTCCCACTCGCCATCCTCAGGTGGGGTGCTTTCGGCTTCATGCCAGTGCAAGCAGTGTGTGATCAGAGCTGCCATCTCTCTATATATACTGGGGGTGGGGGCTGGTGTGCTGGGCTGGTTGGCTGTGCTGCTGCCTCATGATTGGTTGATGGAGTTGATGTTGGTATAATGGGCTGTGTGATGGCCTTGTGAGTTTTGTTGTGGAGATATCCTGGATCTTGTGCTGTAATCTCCTGGGTCGTTTGTTTTGTAGTGATCTTTTTCCATTAGCCCTTCGTGTTTTAACGGCTTGAGTAATGGGTTGTGTAATGGGCTTGCGAGTTCTTTTGTTGTGGTATCCTGGGTCCTGCGTTGTAATCTCCTGGGTCGTTTGTGTTTTGATCTCTTTTCCATTAGCCTCCTGTGTAGTAACGGCTTGGGTAATGGTTTGTGTGATGACCTTGTGAGATTTATTGCTGTGGTATCCTTGGTCTTGTGCTATGATATCTTGGGTCATTTGCTATGTTGCAACTTCTTGAGTTCTTGTGGTGTAATTTCCTGAGTTTTCTGATGTGATGTCCTGAAAACAGACCATGGCTGCTTTGCCAGCTGTCGCACCCCCTGACCCCAAAACCAAACAAGATGACACACGCCAAGAACACAGACCCCAGACCCCAAACTTGAAGCCAGACTAAAACCCAGAATGCTACATCACAGCCACCCGCTCAGGACATCACATCAGAAAACTCAGGAAATTAGTGCAGCCAATTTAATACAGCACTCGGAGCCAAGCCGCACTAAAAGCCTCCAATACAGGAAACACAATGTTGCCAGCCAATCAAGACAAAAAAAGCTACAAAACAGACAGAAGATATTAGAAACACCAATCAAGCAAAACACAGCAAACTCCAAGACCAATAAACACAGACTAAGACTCCCAACCAATCAGGATGAAGAAAAAACCAGTAGGCTCGTACCAAATTTAAAACAGAAACGGATGTGAAAGTCTGACTCACAGACGAACACTATACAGAAGCCTGATGATGGCAGATGAGATTCTGCCTGAAACGTTGCTATAACCTTAAAAGTACAACTAGAATGATGTGGGAAAAAATGCCCGAACAAAGCTGAATACCATCATCTTCAGGCTTGTGTCTTCCACTCTGTGCTTCTCAGTGGAAGACACAAGCCTGAAGATGATGAATGAGACTTCATCGAAACATTGCCTAGATAACCAAAGATCCACATACAAATACCCGCGAGAACCTCAGAAAACACACACACACACGCACACACACACATATATGTGTGTGTGTGTGTGTGTGTGTGTGTATGTATATGTATATGTATTTGTATTTGTATATTGTAGTATATATATATATATATATATATATATATATATATATATATATATATATATATATATATATATATATATATATATGTTTTCTGAGGTTCTCATGGTATTTGTATGTGGATCTTTGGTTATTCGGGTTCTCTCCCGCGTAAGATTCAAAGTATCTTGGCAACGTTTCGGCGAGGTCCCACTCGCCATCTTCAGGCTGGTGCTTTCGGCTTAGTGCCAGTGCAAGCAGTATATATACACAAGCAGTATATATACACAGTATATATACACATACACACACACACACACACACACACACATACATATACTATAATAATGCTAACATGAATTTCTAAAAGTGATGTTTTATCGCAGAATATTATTTAATATGGAGAAAGGGATTTCAGTTTAACATTATGCAATGCAATGCATTTTCTAACAAGAACAATTTTTCATTCACAAACATAATGCAAAAAAGCATCAAAAAGGCATATCTGCTGAGTGCGCTGAAATTGTGCTACTGCTAGTTTCTTTTTAGATTTGCCCAAAGAAAGATACTTTCTTTATTATAATTTGAATCTTAATGTATTTCCCAAAGTAGATGAGTGGCTTGAAAATAAATAAATATATTTGGCAAACATCTAAGGAACATCCTTTGTGTCATATTCATAATGAATTTTGATTGAAGAAGCATGTGTTGCTGTCTCTGAATTATAATTAGAGCCATGCAAATTGGAAGCATATAGTTGCCAACATAATTTAATATGCCATTAATTATTGCATAATTTTAATATGCCATTAATATGAATTGCTTGGACACAAAATCAAGAACAATCTCTTACATGTTTATAATTGTTAGAAACATGCTTTGGTTTTCTTTAGCTTTGCATATATTCAAAGTTTATTTATTAAGGACCAAATATGAGCAGTTAATTTGTTATATAAATATATTTATGTATACAAAGTAAATATATGATATTCATATTATAGTTTTTGTTTATTTTTATAATATTTGACAGACTGAGGATAAATTCACAGTAAATTTCCTATTTCTTTCAAATCTGTAAAAAAATTAAAAACAAATATTTCTATGTTCCTTTCTTCCTGCTCCCCAAGTAAACATACATCAGTAAAGAAAGCTTGATGACATTTGCACATCATGCCATTCCTATTTAGGCAAAAATGACACAAAACGCAGAAAAAGAGTAAAAAGTGAATAAAATGATGTAAAGAAAGGAAACGTAACAAGAACCTGGCTAAAACATGTTCACAGCAACACCTTTCACTATATTTCTCTATACTTTTCTTCCCTGTCAAATAATGCTTGTTTTCCTCATGTCCATATATTGCCTTGCTCTTTGGGGGAATTTAATCACTGATATCTTACCACAAATTTCTCAGTTTCATCCTTCTTCTAAACCCTATTGCTCTTCCTTTGTTTATACATTTGGCTGTTTAATCCTTATTTTTTCTCTTTTTAAAATCTCTCTCTGTGTCTCTGTCTCTGTTTCTGTCCCTGTCTCTGTCTCTGTCTCTGTCTCTCTCTGTCTCTCTCTCTCTCTCTCATATATATATTTAGTGGCACACACACATACACAAGTTGCTCACTTTTCTTTTCACTCAACATTTATGATTTGTTTTTGATTTTATCTCTTCTTCTTTTTGGCTATACACACTTGCACTGCACTTGCAAATTCATTTTACTCTTATGTCACTTCCGTGAACAATCTGGGAAGAGGCTCATTGTTATATACATCCATTTTCATTTCATCTGACAAACACTCATTCTGCACAATAGATAATATAATTGCCAGTAACTTTTTACCAGCAGAGTTGTGTATCCATTTTGTTTTACCTCTAGTAATATTATAGGTGGACAGGTTAGAAAAAAAAATAGATTTTCAGCTTTAGTTATACCCATGCCATATCCCCTGCTAAGTATCTAGGATAATACCATTCAGGTTTTGGCACATTTGGCACATATTGCAAGCACGACCCAGACTCAATTTTGCCCAAGCAGGTGTATACTATTTTATGCAAATCAGTATCTCTGTTTACAAGTCAACATGTTGCCCATAGCCTACCAAGTAAGAGTACTATTGTTCTGTCTCGGAGAGTGGGCGCAATAACGGAGACGAGACATCGAATAGTGACTCCAACTCTTTATTTGTGACTTCAGGAAACAGAGCAAAGAGAATGGCGGCAGCAGCTCCTTTTATAGAGCTGGCTGCTGTCAAAGTGTCCAATGGTTTAAGTTTGCCGCGTTTGGAGCGTCCAATCGCGGCAGCCCGTTAACTAGCCAATCAGATCAGTCCAGAATGACCAATCACGACCCGCTGTTAACGGACCAATCAAATGTGCAGGATTACGAGCCTGCTTCTGGAAAGGCCAGTCAGGTTCGCAGGCTTACGAGCCTGCTAGTTCGGAACACCCCTCCCCTCTAGGTTCTGTCTCAGGGGTGGGGTGATGTATTCGCGCAGGTAGGCAGGTCTTCGCACCTGTCTACCTGATTTGCATTGTTCAACCTGCCTTTGCTCGGATTCTGGTTCTGGTGGATTGTTTAACGGTGACCTGGCTTCTATGCTGGGTATCCTTGGAGGTGACTCGGGGATGCCTTCAACATTACCCTCATTCCTGTCGTCTGGGTCCTCTGAACTCGCTGACCCCGCTCGGCTGCTGTTGCCTGGAGAAGTGACCATCTGCCACGGGTCCTCTTCATCAGGTGAGTATGCTCAGCTTGATTGTGCGAACTGTGGGTTTGCGTGTCTTGGAGCAGGTGTTAGTTCGTTTTCAAAATCCTCGGTTTCCCTTCCCCCTCTGGTTTCGATTTCAGAGTTCGTGGAGGGGGTAGTTGTCAGCCTTGAATGCAGCTGGTCGATGTGGCGTTTCCACAATCTTCCATCTGTGGTTTCTAATCGGTAGGAATGGGGGCCCGTAATTTGTGTTATCTTGGCAGGGACCCACAATGGGTCACCTGTAAAGTTCTTAGCGAATACGAGGTCTCCTACCTTAAATGTGCGATGTTTGCTGCTGGAACCCAGAGGCTTTTCTGGGGTGTAGGCAGGGTGTAGGCGGTCCAGATGTGATCTAAGTTTTCTGCCCATCAGGAGTTCGGCTGGGCTTTTGTTTGTGGTGCTGTTCGGTGTAATATGTTGGAGAAGGAGCATCCTGGTGACTCTGTCGTGAATGTTTCCTTGGTCCATTTTGTGTAGGGTTGTTTTAGTAAACTGAACCATTCGTTCAGCCCTGCCATTGGGTGAGCAGGTGATGTCAAGGCATGGCGTATCCCCCAGTCCGCTAGGTATTGTTCAAACGCCAAGGCGGTAAACTGCGGGCCATTGTCGGAAACCAAGACATCTGGAAATCCGTGCGTTACAAACAGTCTGTTTAGTTTTTTGATGACCGCTTCTGTGGTGGTGGTCTTCATCTTGTTCACCTCGAGCCAGTTCGAGTAGGCGTCTACTGTTATTAGAAAAGTATGTCCTTTTGTAGGTCCCGCAAAATCAATGTGGATGTGGGACCATGGACCCCTGGGCGTTTCCCATTCCGTTGGGGGTGCTTTTGGTGGAGCCGAACGTGTTTCTTGGCATTTGCTACAGGTGGCAACCCAGGCTTTGATTTGTCTGTCCATACCTGGCCACCAGGCGTAGCTCCTTGCCAGTGCTTTCATTCGTACGATGCCCGGGTGTCCATCATGCAGCACTTTCAGGACTCTGCGTTGAAGTTTTTCTGGAATGGCTACTCGGTCTCCCCATAACACGCACCCCTTTTGGGAGAAAAGTTCTGTCTGTCTGTTTTTGAAGGGTTTGAACTTGTCGTTGGGTTCGATTTCTGGCCATCCCCTCTCCACCCAGCTGAGGACTCGCGCCAGACAAGGGTCTTTTTTTGTTTCTAACGCGATATCCTGCGCAGTTAGTGGAGGTGAGGGAAGCATCTCAATTTGTAGCGTGGATAGCGTAGGAGCTGGGTCATCTAGGAACTCAGGCAATGGCGAATGGCTTAAGGCGTCAGCATGGGGAATGGCTTTCCCCGGTCGATGTCTTAACTGGTAGTCATAGGCGGCTAAGAACTCCGACCATCGTGTCATTCTCGGTGATAGGATGCGGGGAGTTGGTTTATCCCCTGCTAAAATGCCAAGCAATGGCTTGTGGTCTGTGATTATGGAAAAGGATCGTCCATATACGTATTCGTGGAACCTTTTAATTGCGGATACAATAGCAAGGGCTTCTTTATCTAATTGACTATAGTTCCTTTCAGTTTTAGACAAAGTTCTTGAAAAGAATGCGATAGGCGCCTCCGTACCGTTTGGTAGAACGTGGCTCAGGATGGCTCCTACTCCAAAAGGTGAAGCATCACAAGTCACAGTCAAGGGTAGTGTCTCGTTATATTGGATTAACACTGCATCAGATGTTAGAAGGTCTTTGACTTGTTGGAAAGCTTGCTCCTCTCGACGTCCCCAAAACCAGGAAGCCTTCTTGTCGAGGAGCCTATGCAGGGGTTCAGCAACAGTCGCCTTCTGGGGTAGGAAGATGTTATAAAAGTTAATGAGACCCAGGAAGGCTTGGAGGTCTGTCTTGTTTCTGGGTCTTGGAGCATTTTTAATAGCTGCTAATTTCTTTTCGGTAGGGTGAATACCTTGTTTGTCAAGAAGGTAACCAAGAAATTCAACCATCTCAGTGCATAATTGGCACGTCCTTCTTGACTTTGAGTCCTGCATCCTGGAACTTTTGTAGGACAGTTCTTAGGCGTTTTTCTAATTGACTTCGTGTAGGGGCGGCTATCAATACATCATCGAAGTAGGGTACAACTCCTTTTATGCCCTGTAGCAACCTTTCCATCAAACTTTGAAAAATGCCAGGTGCTACGCTTACTCTGAACTGGAGTCTATTACATTTGAACGCACCCCTGTGCGTGACTATAGTTAGGGCTTCTGCGGTCTTTGCGTCTATTGGCAGCTGCTGATACGCTTGGGCCAGGTCAAGCTTAGCGAATACTTTTCCACCCCCGAGCGAGTGAAGAAGGTGTTGGACCACGGGTACTGGATAGGCGCTCTGTTGAAGCGCGTGATTCAGGGTGACCTTGTAATCCCCACAGATTCTCAGGGATCCGTCAGGTTTTATGGGGGTTACAATTGGGGTCTCCCATCGGGCGTGGTCGATGGGTTCTAACATGCCCTGTGCTATTAATTTGTCCAATTGCTCGTCAATTTTTAGTTTGAGAACAAAGGGAACTCGGCGTGGCTTTAGACAGATGGGTGCGATATCAGGGCAGAGATTAAACGAAATGGGGGACCCCTTGTACTTGCCTAATTGCTCGGTGAAGATGTCTTGAAAATCCCAGATGAGGGCCGCCTCCCAGTCTTCGCTTACAGTCTGGTTGATGCCTGCCAATTCGATTCCTAATGGCGCGAACCACTGTAATCCCAATAAACTGGGTTGGTCTCTGTCAACGACGGTGAGAGGTAGAGTTGCGGTGTGGTCTTTAAATGAGACCTGGACGTGACTGGAACCAGCAACCGGGATTCGATTGCCTTGGTAGTCCTTTAATATAAGTCTCTGGGTGCTGAGATCCTGGCGGTGGATGTCAGGGATCAGTTGCTTGAGAGTTTTCCAGGAGACCATTGATAAGGACGACCCGGAGTCGACTTCCATGATGCACGGTCTGTCTTCGATGGTGACCTTTACCCGGATTTTTTTGCATCCACTGATGAGGCGTGGCCGATGGTGACGGTCTGATGTGCCTCCTCTCGTCTGGTAGTGGTGGCAAGCATTCGGTTTCTGTTGTACGGGCTCCGCTGGGTGTTTGGGCGGTCCCGGTTTGATGGGTGGTTGCCCACTGTCTGCCGGAAAGTATTTTCGTTCCTCTTGGGGCTGGATACTCGTTTACTTCTGCAGACCTTGGCGATGTGGCCCCTTTTATCACAGGAACGACAGATGGCGTCTAGGAACCTGCAATCTGCTCCTGGGTGGTTTCCCCTGCATCCGGCGCATTGAAAATTGGGTTTACGACCTCGCTGGTCTCGCTGGTCGCGCTCTGATCTGAGTCTGTTGACTTCTTCCTCTTCACCTTCTGATGAGAACTTGATGTCTTCGTGGTGGGCTGTTGTTGTGTGTCTCTCTGGGGGTGTTGCGATGTCGCTCGCGAGTTGGTGGTTGGACCCATTCGCTCGGCGCATTCGGGCTGCTGACTTCCTGGTTGCTTCTGCTGCAGTAGCATCCGCTATGGCATCTGCGAGGGCGATATCTCCTTTTGCCATAATCTTGCTTTGGATGGTGAGGTCTCTTAGACCCAGGACAATCAGATCTCTCATGGCTTCTTCCAGATTCGCGAAGCCACATAGTCCACCCAATTTCTTAGGTCAGCTACAAAGTCCCTGATGCTCTCGCTTTCCCGTTGGTCCCTCTGGTAAAACTCGTGTCTTCTGATGAGGGTTGGAACTGCTGGGGCGTAATGAGCCCTGAGAATGGGAGCGAGGGTGTCCCAATCCATAGTTTTGACTTCAGCAGCTCCTTTTATAGAGCTGGCTGCTGTCAAAGTGTCCAATGGTTTAAGTTTGCCGCGCTTGGAGTGTCCAATCATGGCAGCCCGTTAACTAGCCAATCAGATCAGTCCAGAATGACCAATCACGACCCGCTGTTAACGGACCAATCAAATGTGCAGGATTACGAGCCTGCTTGTGGAAAGGCCAGTCAGGTTCGCAGGTGTACGAGCCTGCTAGTTCGGAACAACTATCATAGATGTTTCTGATGAAATTTGATTTTGGGTAAATATAGATTATGGCTGGAATGACCAACGGTTGTTTTATTGTGTCATTAGCATTCCAATTGGAACCTTCTATAAGACAGCTAAGAAATAAATCTGCTATTTCCCTAATTCACCTATTCATTAAAGAATCATGACCGCATTTTCTTTCTGGCAGTACTCCAATGTAGTGATTTGATTTAGTTTCTTACAGTGCATTTCCAAAGGTGTGATTAAACTAAATAACCTTTCTGAGGATATGTTTTAGTATTCTTTGTTCTTACACATCCTGCACATTTCAGATTCTTTTCTTTCCCAAGAAACCAAGTGATTTTTTTTTTTAAAAAAAATTCAATTTATTTCAATGGATCTACTAAGTGGGAGAAGGTTTGGATCCAACTATTTATGCTGTAGTAGCCATATTACATTGGATCTGGTCCCCATTTCACATGGCATAGTCACAAAATAATATCAGAACTCAAAAATAACAATAGATTGTCTGCTTTTGCTTTTTATTCTAATATTGGCAAAATGGCACATCCTTCCTGGACGTAGGTAATATATTTTGATTGCTTGGGCAAATTCAAGCATCATGTGGCTTATCTGCAATTAATTCTCTTCTCTTTTTCTTCTACCTGAGTTCTTGAACTCCTGCCTGTTCATAACTTTTCCAAATTCCTCAGAGCAGGTTTTAAGAGCATGAAAATGATTGGGGGAGGGGGAGAGAACATTGTTCATAAAATATTTATAACTCGTGGACACAGACCCATCCTCAAATTTATTTGATGTTGACTTAAATCTCAAAGTATTTAGTTACATCTAATAAAGAGACAAGCAAGTATTAATTATTCTTTCCTAGAATATACTTGGTAGAGATTAAAGACCTAAACTACGTGATCAAATATGATTGCTGATAAAACGATTTTATACATATTTATAAAAGTAATATAAAAAAGAAGAAGGAATACAAAAAATTATAAAAGAAGGAAAAAAGCTAAATCAACAAATAAATTAAAAATATGCAGGCCATATATTTACAGACATCAACAAATTAAAGTTATTCATTCAATCAATTAATAATATTTATTTGGCTAATGACCAGAAATAAGAGTGAAGCAAATGAATACAATAATATCGTAAAAATTAGAAGAATAAATCACTTAGTATAACATTCACTCAGATGAAATAAATTCACTCATGATTCTGCACACCACTGAATAAGTGGAGACCTATGTTAGTCTTTCAAAAGAATATGAGCATCTGAAAATAGTTGAGTTAGTGTATGCAATAACTTCTTTCCCCAATTGAATGATATACTGTATATTTTAATCTCTAACATCATAAAACCATGTTTCGTTCATTTTTTAAATTTTTATATTAAAAGGCCATAAGAGTTTTCTGGTTAACAGTAAATGTAGATAATGTCTTTTCTCTAATCGAATAAGATAATTTATCCATGTCAGAAAAATCTGTCAATTTTACCAACTATTCCTCCATAATGAGTAATGTCCAGTCTTTCTATCTCTGTGCATACAGTAATCTTGCTGCTATGATCATATATTGAAATAATCTTCCATGGTTTTTTTCCAAATGTTTATCCATAATTCATCAAAGAAAAATTTCTGGCTTTAATTGACTATTGATCTTTAAAATCCTTTGTATCAAATGATGTATTTCTATTCATTTTTAAGCTTTTTTCTATTTACATCAAACATGGTAAAATGTATCTTCATGTTGTTCATATATGTTTGAAGTGTCTATGGAGATTCTCAGTCATTCAGGCCATGGTTGTCCCAAAGATGCTTTTTCAAAAGGCAACTGGACTGTCTTTGTTTTTCCTTGAAGACATTTCACTTCTCATCCAAGAAGCTTCTTCTCTGTTTCAAATTTGAACAAAAGTTTATACATTTTGACAATTACACACTCATTGTCAGTACTGTACACAATTGTATTTCAAATTTTGACTTACTTTGCTTTACACCACAAGACTTTTTATCCATTTTAAATATTTGCGATAAATATAAATATGTGAACTACTGAGGTTGTGAGTAGAGTTAACCTGCAATATTAACCACGGCACCAGGAGTTATATTAGCCTCTTTCCAGCTCTCAGGAATCTTTCTGCTCTGCAAAACAGTACTTTTTGTTTTTTTGTAAAGGTAAATGCTCATTTTCAAAACATTTGTAGTAGAGGCTGGCAGTCCATCTGGATCAGGTACCTTTCCTGTTTTAATCTTTATTTACCGCTCCACACAGCTTCCTTATAGTTATAGGTCTATTCAAAATTTGATTATCTGTAATTTTAGGTGAATTCTGTTTATGCAATTATTCATCCATTTTCTAAATAAATTTCTTGACCTTTATATAAAGTAGTGTAATACTGATGAAACACTTTTTTCATCTTCATATTATCTATTATTACAGTATTCCCTTTCTATAATTTTAATATCACTTTCTTTGTCTGTTTTCTTTTTGTAACTTCTAAGACAGTTTATTTGCAAATTCAAAATTTCTTTGTTTTGCATTGTTCATCTTTATTTCCCCCTCACTGACAAAATTGCTCTGTAAAAGCTTAATGTGAGAACATCACCCCTAGAGATTTCTGCACTGGCAAGCAGTAATCTCTGGATGTAATTCAAGAAGTTTATTACTTATAAATCTCTTCTTATTTCTGAAAACCTGCCTATTTACCCAAGACTTGTGTTAGAATGAGTGCATGTTTCATTGCTTTTCTTCCATAGTTTGAATGGGAGTTTTGTTGCTGTTGCTTCTTGTAATTGTATTGAATAAGTTATTGTAAGCTGCCCAGATTTATTGTAGAGTTGGACGGCCTTATACATTTCTAAAATTAATTAATAAAGTACAGACAATAGATTCTTCACAACTCAGCATTATATTTTAATATTGGAAAAGTTTATTAGCACTGCATTGCAGTGGAAAAAAAGACAACAGATTCAACTAATTCAAGTGAGCAGTAGCTGAACCATAAACTATGACTCTATAACAAAGAAATTCTTCATCTCTTTGCCCCAAATTCCTGTTGCCTGCATCCAAGAAGAAGCCACAGTCAATTGGACAGAATCAGTAGCATATAGTCTTCCTTTAACCTCCTTGGGCTTTCCAAAGTTACTCCAGCATGTTAATTTTAACATGTTATAAGAAGAAAAATATTCAATATATTGTATACTTAATTATTTTAATATTAATGAAATTCAAATAAAAATACTTTCTTTTTTCCCTACCCTGTCCACTCAGCTTTCTGACATAATTTGTCTACTCTTTCAACTGTGTCCCATAAGAAGTTATTAAGGGCCATGTGTGAGCATCAACCAAAAATGTTTGTAGGGAAAATAAGTATCTCTGTTATTTGGTTTACTATCAAAAATAACTCTAAATAAACAAACTACAGTTTGGATTTTTTTTTTTTTTTTTTGCTCACAGACAAGCCTCATTATCCCTTTTCATATAAATATTTGTATGAAAAAATGGAAGAAATATGACAGCCTTAAACAATCTAGTGACAGCCAACTAACTCTTTCCTCACTTTATATTTTTTGAATCATAATTGATTGGTATTAAAGTAAATTCTTGATAAATGATCTAGTGTACATTGTTATAAATTTTTTTGTTTAATTTTAGTCCATAACTATAGTGGATCACAGCAACACATGAAATGTATTTAATTATTTCTATTTGAAATGAACATCCCTGGCAATCAGAAGGAACCATACTCCATCGTGATCAGAAGGAACCATACTCCAAGTCTGGTCTACTGTGTTTTGATCAGCCGTTGTGATTCATTTTGCTTAAGCTTATTAAAAGCAGAGATCTCATTCATCTTCCATTGGCACAGCAGATGTAACTGTGTCACAAATGATAAAGCCTCCTATTTATTTAGTTTTTTCAAATTTATTTTTTAATTAAAATAAATTTGGGTGACAGGTGCAAATTTGTGAGATGTGCACCATTTTTAAATACCATTTGTGTATTTTGTTAAAAGCAAGTGACAAACTTTGCTTCCATCCTGCCCTATGCATGAACAAAAATTATATTCAAGAACACTGTGCAAAAGTACTAGTGTTCAAATTTTTTAAACGAGCTGGAATCCAGGATGATCACATAGAGTATGGTTTTCAAAGGGTCCCAGGAGAGATAGTTAGAGTTTTAAAATGAGGGTTAGGTTTAGATTTGGAGTTGATGGAGTTGGATAGAGATAGATAGATAAAGATAGAGATAGAAATAGATAGGTAGAAAGATAGAGACAGTGGTAGGATTCAAATAATTTAACAACCGGTTTGCCCAGGGTCAGCTTGGCTGCTTTGGGAGGCATGGCCCAACCTGACCCTGGGTGAACTGGTTGGTAAATTACCACCACCGCTTCCACTATCAAAGTGGATCTTGGGTACTTGCTGCAATGGAGAAATGGGCAACAGAGCAGCTGGCATGAGGGAAGAGGGAAAAAGGCCATCTCCTTCCCTCATGCCAACTGCTCCGTTGCCCATTTCTCCATTGAAGTGCAGTGCAGTACCCAGGATTCACTTTGATATTGGAGGGGTGGGTAATTAAACAACCAGTTTGACTGAACTGGTAAATTCCACCACTGGATAGAGATGGAGATGGAGATAGAGATGGAGATGGAGATGGAGATGGAGATGGAGAGGGAGAGGTAGAGGGAGAGAGAGAGGGAGAGAGGGAGAGAGGGAGAGGGAGGGAGGGAGGGAGAGAGAGAGATGATAGAAAGATGATAGAGAGAGACAGGAAGGAAGGAAGGAAGGAAGGAAGGAAGGAAGGAAGGAAGGAAGGAAGGAAGGAAGGAAGGAAGGAAGGAAGGAAGGAAGGAAGGATTAGTTAAATTCTGTTTCAGTAGTTTGCTCATCAAGATTGTCTCTACCACTTAGCACAGGGTCACTTTCACCAAGCGGTCTGTGGCATAAATTTGTTTTATTTTTGAAATAAGCCACTTTGCCAGGATTATTATTCTGTAAAGCAGGCTATAAATAACTTCCACAAATATAATAATTATAATAATTTTTAAACATCATTTTCTTATATAATAATTATCAGTAGAATATAAAAATAACACATTAAATGAATATTACACATAACTTTGAATAGCAGTTGATCTTGTTATGTGAAGCTATTCATGGCTTGGACCTCAGGACCTAAAAAAAAAAAAAACTCATCTGCAAGAATACTTCAATCTGAAAAATATATGGTGCTTAATGAAACTAAAGATTCCAAATATTTTTTCACTACAGTTATCTTTCTATGTAAGTAACTTATTCACTGGTTATTTGCACGTACTAAGGTAAAAATAGGAATATTTCTATATGTCAGAACAGAGGGGAGATCAAAGGATAAAATTATAAATGGGATGTGCAATTTCATCAAATTGAGAGCTGCACCAGAAATTTCAAAGCATGTCATTTTTCCTCATTTTTTTAAAAAAATCCTGACTTATTTCTTAAATTTATTTTAATTTTTCTTTTTGGAGGTGCAGGTACCAATAAATTCCTCTCCCCATTAGTTGCTGCATTTTTTTTCATTAATAGAAAAACTTAGTTTTTTCTCCCCCAGTGTCATACAATTTTCTAACAGATGGAAGAAATCTGATTTCTTGTTTAGGGCTTCCAATTTAGAGAATTTTGAACAATATATAAAATTAGTGTCTTGAAGAGGCTAGATAATTTTTTTATAATATTTAATGTTGTTTCACATCTCATATATGTTACCTCATTTCTGTATGTGTGTTGTGGTTCGTCAGCAGCAGGTGCGGATGTCTGAGGTCTCGGAAAGCAAGGACTTGGATGAGGGGTCTGCATGTATGCAGGGATGGGGCCAGGACTATCAGAGAATGGGAGGCTGCCTTCAGAGCTTGTGGAGTCTGGCAGCAGTGATGCAGAGAACCCCGAGGAGCCTGTGCCCAGTGCGCGTGCGTGTGCGCGCAGGATTGCTTGAAGGGAAGAGCAGCTGCAGCAGCATGGGCAACTCGGGAGTAAGGCTGCAAAGTGATGGCCCCTCCCTTAAGGGATAAAAGCCAGCCTTCAGAGGTGGGATTCTTTGCAGGAAGCAAAGAAGTTCTTGCACTTCAAGTTATCATGGAAGTTTTGTCTATCCTGGTTTGTTTTTGGAGACTTTTGGCTTTGAGTAGTTCATAGCAATTTATCTTGTGTTCTTGGCAGCCTTGCACAACTTTGACAGGGCTTGCTCTTATCTGGGACAATTAGTTTTGATAGTGTTTTACTGTGAATGAACAGAATTCACAGAGACGCATTAAAAAGGTTTTTCTTTTATCTCTGTTTTGCATTTATTTGATTTGAATGGGACAGAACAACGTGTCTATGAAATCTGACCACTGTTATTCCCCTCCACATGTACTTATTTAAAAATAGAGTAGAAATCTAATACCAAATGCTACTTCTTCCTGTGCATTTATTGGAGTTTTCTCTGAATAATTGTTTGGCTAGCAAATTACATGTTTTTCAATAGTGACTGGGTTCAAGTCAATCATTAAAGTGAACATTTAAAGCTCTATGTATTTCATTATAGTTTTTTTCCAACTTAAGAGTTTGAGTGGTCCTATACAGTGGTGAGATTCAAAAACATTTTACTACCGGTTCTGTAGGCATGGCTTGGTGGGCGTGGCAGGGGAAGGATACTGTAAAATCTCCAGTCAGAGGTGGTATTTGCCGGTTCCAAGAACTACTCAACATTTCTGCTACCGGTTCTCCAGAACTGGTCAGAATCTGCTGAATACCACCTCTGGTCCTATATTTGTGAGTCTGTTAGTGAGTCTGCATGTGAGTCTGTTAGAACTTGTCAAAAATATTAAGACAAATCATGATTAAACAGTGGCTTTAATTTCACCATGGGAACCCAGCCACAAAGATACTTGTAGTACATACTCTTTTCTTCAACTGCATTCGTTGCTTCTGGGCAGGGTCTAGGGCATCCGAGACCCACTTTATACTGAAGTAGGTGGTGGCGCCAAAGATGACCACACGTAGTAGAACAACACAGGCTTCATTCCATGTTAGGGGGCAAGTCAAGAAGTCCTTGGACAATTCCCCCAGCAAGATCTCCAGAGTGTTCCTAGCTCCCAAACTGGAACCTAAATTAAAATTGCAAAATGGTATAGAGATAGGAGAGGTTAGAATATAAACTCCTGAAACCATTGCACTAGCAGTTAGTGCTGCTGTGAAATTGTGCTTCGCTACAAAACTATGTGGTCAGGCTTAGTTTTTGGGGAGGAACATAAGGGAGGGAAATTCTGCTTCTGCCTACCAGCATCCATCGGTATTCATCTGGCTAGCATCCTGTCCATGTCTAACTTGCATTTAAAACTTGTTTTAATTTTATGTTAGCAGAAAAAAAAAACCTCCACTCTTCCATTCTTTTCTTTTTCTTTTTGTCTTGTGATTGCACTGGAGGGAAGACACACACAATCATCTTAGAAATTTGCACACAGGCATTGTCTTGAAGATAACATTTACAATTTTATTTTATCTCCCCACTCTCTGTTTTCTGTTTAGAAACTAAGTAGAATGCTATAACAGAATTGGTCTATCAAGCACTCCAGTTATTCTCATGCCAAATTTTGGAGACCTATAGGGAAACAGCAGATGTGAAGGTTACTTGGCATTAAAGGATATGAGTGAAAGGCTTCCCTTTGGGAGAGAAAGTGCTTCATTTCATTTTATCTCCACTAAGAACATTGGTTCTATCAAGCTGTCAGAAAATTAGAATGTGATTGGGTTTATTACCTCAGCTCTGCCAAAGCAGTTTTAATAGTTAAAAAAGTTAGAGATGTCTTCTCTTCAGGGAACTTCAATATATGACTAGGGCTTTAGTAAACTTAATCAGAATAGTACAACTTCTTTTATCACCAAACGGTGCAGCTTGATCCAGTTGCCATTGGATGCCAGGCTTTTGTTTCTCAGTGACCATTGCATTCTCCACAATTGAAACTGCTCCTTTGGATAGCAGTTTTAATCAAGAAATGAACTTGTGCCCATGCCAGGAATAATGGATTTGGCACTGCATCTGTTTCATCTTTCCAGAGCATTCATGGTCGACGGCTTTCGCTTGTTCAAATAAAATGGTTGTGAGCTGGATTTTATCCAAAACCTACAGCTGAAGAATCAAGTATATTGTTTGATTCTTGTTGTTGCACCAATCAAAATATGGTGTTTTAGAGATATTCTCTTCTATGGGGTACAAGGATATAAGTAGTTTAATATAGAGATGTGAAGCAGTCAGATGAAGAGGAGTGAATGGGAAGTAAAGGAATAGAAAGGAAGAAAAGAAGGAACAAAGGAAATAAGAAATATGGAATAATTTTAGGTTATATCTATGGAGATTCTCAGTCATCCAGATCATGGTTGTCACAAATGAGCTTTTTCAAGAGGCAACTGGACTTTCTGGTTTTTATTTGAAGATGTTTCGCTTCTTGTCCAAGAAGCTTCTTCAGTTCTTCAAATGAGCTGAAGAAGCTCTTGAACGAGAAATGAAATATCTTCAAAGAAATTCAGAAAATCCACTTGCCTCTCGAAAAAGCAGTTTTGGGACAATTTTAGGTTATGTTTAGTTTTTTAAAAAAAATCTCATTGTTTTTAAACCACAAAGGCAAACTTCCACATAATTTATTTATATTTATTTATAAAAATAATATTTGTACACTATTTTTAAGAAAACAAACTTCATTTGTATAGATCTAAAACTTAAATAACATATTGCTGAAGATGCTTTAGCAATAGTATGAAGGAAATCATGAGTGTACATTTATCCAAGTGTAGCATTTTTAAAAGATCCAGTTTGGTGCAGTGATTAAGGTACAAAGGCTTGAAACTGTGAGTTCTAATAGAATACTTTATTTGGTCAAATGTGATTGGACACACAAAGAATTTGTCTCCAGTGCAGAAGCTCTCAGTGTACATGCAAAAAAACAGAATAATAATATAATAATTATACCAATAAGAGAGATAGTAAAGAAGACGAAAAGGATAACAATACTACAGTCATACCACATGAGTAAATATACTTAGACATAAGACAGTACTAATGCTTTAGGTAGACAGGCAACTGGGTGACCTTGGTCTAATTCCTCTCTCTCGGCCTTAGGAAAAAAGCAGTGGCAACCCACTTCAGAAATCTTACCAAGAAAACTTCAGGGATGAGTCCAGACCAGGGGTGTCAAACTCATGTCATCACAGCAGCATCACATGACGTATTGGGACTTCCCCCCACTTCACTAAACCGGGCGTGGGCATGACCAGCACATGACACATCTGGCCCACAGCCTGGGAGTTTGACAGCCCTGGTCCAGACAGTCACCATGAGCCCACAAATGTTCCAAGGCATGAATGCACATGGTCGCATGCACATGCATTAAGACATACACACATACACTCTTTAAAGAATAAATGAAGAGATTTCCAAGTTTTTATCCAAATTGTTCTGTTTATAATCTATTTTTTTCAATTAATTACCCAGTCATGAGACTAAGATATGTGTGAACCCAGAGTTAGCCCCCACCATTCTTTCAAAATAGCAAAAAAGGATACATGATACATCCTGCCAAATTCTAATTGTTGAATCAGTAAACACTGTTACATTATTTAATAATCCTTTGTATATCACTGGATTTTACCTGGATTCATCCTTTAACTTTTCATTATCTTGAATGGATTCTAAAGCCAATGTTTGATGGAGGGTTTCCAGAAAGATCTCATGTATGCCTAATCAGTGGAATGTGTAATTTAGAATAAACAGGAAAAAGACAAACAATGGGATGCATACCATTGAGTCTTTCTGTTGGCACTTTAAATGGCATAAAATGTGTTGTTTTATTCAGGATTACATTTTAAATTGTAACAAATCCATGGAAACTCTTTGCCCCCTTTCTATATGTGCTTTATCAGAAAAATACAGCGGCACATGATTTTTCCATTCAAAGAAATAAGGTCATGCATCTTCTGAGAATATATGAACCTTTTTTAATACTTTAGAAGGACCTGCATAGGAACCAGACTATATACCTATTCATTTAGGTATTATGCTTACTATTATAGATAACTCTCTCAATGATTAAACATTGCAATTACATCTAATTATGGTGTACAAATATAATTTTCCAGCCTCCTGACATTTTCTTGCCTGTCATGAATTCATGTTTATTTTATTTCTGTGACAAATCAATAAAGGATATAGAGCTTTCATTTACTGAAATTCATTGTATTTATTGTAAGAGTAAAAGACTAAAATATTAAACTGCCTTGCCTAAATTCAAGCTGGGTTGAGAGGGGTGAAATGAAGTGAAAAAGAAAATCACATACATATGTAAAGTAGCAAGAAGATTTATGTACTTTTACATTAATGGATGGTTGAAATCCAACACACACAGAAAATTGGTAAAAGAGCAATGCATCCATAATTTCCCTTTTTTAAAAAAACCTATTTCATTGGCTCAAGAGTAAGACACAATATATGTTTGAAAAAGGGGTTTTCATTACCCCAAAGGCAAACAACCTTTTGGTGGCTAGTGGTTTGGCAGAAAGACAAGGGAAAGAACCACAGTGCAAACCGCATGGCAGGACCACAATATCAACCATGTGACCAATGATAAGTATTTCCCTTGCAGTAGTTGGTGGTATTTAAATTTCAATTGATATGGTTTTCCACTTCCTGAAAGTGACTCTAGACAGCTACCATAAGATAAAATATAACTTTATTTGTTTGTTTGTTTGCTTGCTTATTAAATTTCTTGCAAGGTGACTCTGAGTGATTTACACCATCAAAATAAAATCATAAATATACATACAAATGTATAAAATCGCAAAATTGTAATAAAAATACAAATTATAATTTAAACTAAAAGACGGAGAGGGAAGGAACAGAATGTACAGTGGGGAAGATGGGAGCTGCTATTAGTCAATTCAACAAAAATAAATATATAATTGGCAGCTGAGGTAAAATCACAAACACTCATATGCAAATGATAGGCTTTGCCATATATTTTTATACCACAACTAATGGCATAGCCACATCTTCAAAGATTTATAAAAGGCCAATCTAATTTTCAAGCTACAGCAGAAAATGCTCCTGTCCCACCCCCAAACTTGTTTGAGGAGAATAGGGTCTTTACAGGTGAAACTCGAAAAATTAGAATATTGTGCAAAAGTTCATTTATTTCAGTAATGCAACTTAAAAGGTGAAACTAATATATGAGAAAGACTCATTACATGCAAAGTAAGATAGTTCAAGCCATGCTTTGTCATAATTGAGATGATTATGGCTTGCAGCATAATGTGTTGTTTATAAGATGGTGGTTTTGGGTCTACCAGAGAAACAAAGACAGAGAAGACTGTGTGTTATCTGTACCTGTGCCTCTGTAGCCTTGAGACAGTGGTGGGATTCAATTTTTTTTACTACTGGTTCTGTAGGCATGGTTTGGTGGGCATGGCAGGGGAAGGATACTGTAAAATCTCCAGTCAGAGGTGGTATTTGCCGGTTTTCTGAACTACTCAAAATTTCTGCTACCGGTTCTCCAGAACTGGTCAGAACCTGCTGAATACCACCTCTGCCTTGAGATGAATGCATTAAACTTTAATTTTGTTTATTTATTTTTTTATTATATAAAATACAAAGAAAAAACAAATAGAAATAGAAAATTAAGGGAAGGAAAAGAAGCGAGAAAAAGAGGGGAGTGATACAAGAGGAAAAGAAGAAAAGGCATTGATTTCTGACTCTTAGCACAGTAGGACGAATGCAAGAAACTTTAATGTGCAGAATAGGGACATCATCCACATAAGATCTGTGTACCTTTTAATAGGGTACTTACTTTGTGACATTAGTGAGAGAATAATTTTCATACAGTATATGCATGCCTATCACACTATTCTGTTCCAATATAACTTTTGCTTTCATCAGAACTGTCTTCTAGCATTCTGTGCAGGAAATGATCCAAAAATAAGGATTTGAGGAATCTGATTATAATAATTCTTAGAAGGTAGGTTAAGATAACAACAAAAATCTCAGTATTTTATTTTCAAATGAGTCACCATTCATTTTGTCTCATATTCTTATGGTGGAGGGGACTGGAAACCTGCCATATTTGTAAAGGCAAAGCTGTCTGAGTCTATTTATTGCTTGGTAACAGCTTATTAACTTATAAAAGTGAGATCCATCTCTCTCTGTTTCCCTCTCTCCCTCTCTCTTGTTCTCCTTCTTTTGCCACTTCTTACTTACTCTTTTCTTACTCTCTTTTTTATCCCCTCCCTGCTTCTTTTTCTTCCCCTCCTAATGGTTTTCTTTTCTTGCTTCTATACATCATTTATAAAAAGATAAGTATCTGAATCCACCAGTTGACCTTCACTCTTTTGACCATATGGATATGTCCAGTACTGTCTTCTTGGATGTTTTTCTCCTTCTCTCTCTCCTTCTCTATGTCTCTCTCACACATTTCTTCCTTTGAAATTTCTGATCTTGGAATGCAAGATTAGAAATCAGCTAGTTGCTGCTGAAACAAACAAACAAACAAATGCAATTTTTCCAATGGGAGTTCTCTCAAAACTATTTCAATAAGAATAATTTTGAAGGACAACAAACAACATATATACTCTGGATGCAGGGAAGAGGCAATTAAAACCAATGCAACTTTATTAAAAATATATTTAATTATACGGAAAAGGATAGAGTTCTCAATCTATATTTTTGTAGCCCTCTGTTTGACAGCATTATTCTTATATTATAATCTGTTGGAAACAGGATATGGAAACATAATGCTGGCCTGCCAATTGTAGAAAGAAAATTTGAAAGTCCCCAAGCTAGTTTACATTTCAGGAAAAATATAGCCATGATATTATATTAATTTATAATTTTATAATTCACTGAAACTTACATTAATAATATTTTTGAAACTTAACTTTTATTAGTTACTGTGTGCCATTTATTTCCTCAGACACTTAATTTGTTACTCTTATTTCATTTCTTTTTCTCATAAGTAATTTTTGTTATGTAACAGCACTTTTGTTGCTAGAATTTAGCATTGCATATTCAGAAGAAACAATTACTCTCTTTATGAGTTAGAAATTTGTATTTGGATGTATTGCTCAATTTCGCTTTTTTATTATTTTATAAAACCTACGTTCAGTAAATTTGGTTATTTATGTGTATGTATATAGGTTATTAATATTGATACAGATTGAAACACACACACACACACACACACACACACACAAAAAGCATGATAAAATTTTGCATATTGCATTTTCCTTAGAATATCTTTCTATATGCATACTTTTCCTCTCAATTTTCAACACATTCTTCTGAACACATTATGAAATTCAGTCTGCTGGTCTCCAGATATTTGGAATTCAATTTCCATTTCTATGATCCAATTAAAATTGTGGAGATTATAATTCCATAGTCTACCAGTTTTCTTATTCTTAATTCTAGTATTCTTAGTTCTTAATTCTGTTAAGAACCCATTAATTCTAGCTTCTAGGTTTCCTTTGCAATACATATTTTCATAAGTTGGGTAGCCCTAATAAATCCAAGTCATGCAGTTTAATAATTTATTTCTGGTGATCTTAATATCAGATAAATTAATACCACACATAAAATATTGTTTTAAAAATGCATTAATATAAAAAGTATTACTACAAAAGAGCCCATGTCAATATTTACTAATTTACTAACAATTCTAATATAATATTTTGCATGGTATATGAAGTGATTGATTCTGTTTTAACTACAGATAATTTTAAATATGAAAAGTTGGTGAAATAATCACAGTTGACACAGTTAAAAAGATAGAAGATAGATGATAGAAAGGTAATAGATGGATGATAGATAGATGATAGACCAGGGGTGTCAAACTGGTACCCTGAGGGCCAGATGCATCACACACAGGCCACGCTCACCCCGGCTCCACAAAGGCAAAACAATCACGATACATCACGTGATGTCACATAACGCAATCGAGTTTGACACCCATGTGATAGATAATAGACAGATAGATAGATAATTAGATAGATAGATAGATAGATAGATAGATAGATAGATAGATAGATAGATAATATGTAGATAGATAGATAATAGATAGATAGACAGACAGACAGACAGACAGACAGACAGACAGACAGACAGACAGACAGATAGAATACAGAGACTGTTGGACACTTCTATTTCTTCTACATAATAGAATAACACAGAGAGAGAGACACACACATATATACCATGAAGTTGAACAGCTGCTACAGGAGAAAAGTTGTAGTTTTACTTTCCATACTGCTCCAGGTAAAACTAGAACCAATGGGTGTATGTTTTACAGAGAGAAAGAGATCCAAATTCCAAATAAGGAAGAATTTCCCAATTCTAAGAGCTATCAAGCTGTGAAACAACCTGCCTCATCCAGTTTTAAAAACTGGAGATTTTTTAAACAAGGTTAGGCAACTATTTGTCTAGGATATTCTGAGGATCCTTGCTTCAAGGGATCAGGGTGGGTTGGACTAAAAGATTCCCACAGACCAGTGGTGGGATTCAATTTTTTTTACTACCAGTTCTGTGGGCATGGCTTGGTGGGCGTGGCAGAGGAAGGATACTGTAAAGCCTCCAATCAGAGGTGGTATTTTCTGGTTCACCTGTAAAGTCATGGAATCAATTATTAACCAATCCATTATCCTCCACTTAGAGACAAACAACCTACTCTCTAATAAACAGTTTGGTTTCAGGAAAAAACTATCCTGTAATCTGCAACTCTTACACTGCAAAAACATATGGATTACACAACTCGATCAGGGCAAAGCAATAGAGGCAAACTATGTAGACTTCTGTAAAGCCTTTGATTCAACTAAAATCTTATGGTATCTCTGGACACCTTCATAACTGGATAGAAGCATTCCTGTCAAACAGACAACAAATGGTCAGAATTGGGAGTGTCCTATCAAATTCTGTACCTGTCAACAGTATTGTCCCCTAAGGCAGTGTTCTAGGACCAACTCTCTTCATACTCTACATAAATGACGTCTGTGATCATATTAAGAGCAACTGCGTTCTCTTCGCTGATGATGTAAAACTATTCAACACCACCGACAATACTGCTACCCTTCAAAAAGACCTCGACTATATGTATCAGAATGGTTAAACAAATGGCAACTTCAAATCTCAACAAATAAATGCTCTGTCCTACATATTGGCAAAAAAATAATAATCAGAAAATAAAATACAAGCTGAATAGTCAAGTCCTTGTTGATGATCCAAACTCTGTCAAGGACCTTGGAGTACTCATCTCTAATGATCTAAGTGCTAGAGCCTACTGTAACTACATAGCAAAAAAGGCATTAAGAGTTGTTAACCTAATCCTGCATAGCTTTTTCTCTGGTAATATCACACTATTAACTAGAGCATTCAAACATTTGCTAGACCAATACTTGAATACAGCTCATCAGTCTGGAACCCACATTACGTATCTGATATTAACACAGTTGAGAAAGTCCAGAAATATTTCACAAGAAGAGTTCTCCACTCCTCTAATTGTTGCAGAATACCTTATGCCACCAGACTTGAAATTCTAGACCTAGAAAATCTAGAACTACGTGGCCTTTGGTCCGATCTAAGTGTAGTATATAAAATTATACATTGCAATGTGCTACCTGTCAATGAATACTTCGGCTTCAACCATAACAATACAAGAGCACACAATAGATACAAACTCAAGGTTAATCGCACCAAACTTGATTGCAGGAAATACGACTTCAGCAACAGAGTGGTCAATGTCTGGAATACTCTACCTGACTCTGTGGTTTCTTCCCCAAACCCCAAAAACTTTAAGCTTAGACTGTCTACTATTAACCTCACCCCTTTCCTAAGAGGTCTGTAGGGGGCATGCATAAGCGCACCAACGTGCCTACCATCCCTGCCCTATTGTTTATTTTTATTTTTCTTATATGTATCCATTTCATGTATTCATAACTATGTTTAATCTTATCCCTGTTATCTTATAATCGCTTGACCATATAAATAAAATAAAACTGGTCAGAACCTGCTGAATACCACCTCTGCCACAGACCCTTCCAACTCTGTAATTCTAAATATGATTGGCTTTTTCTAAACAAGTAAAATTCAGAGCATTAGATGATGTATGTTCTATTAACTCCATCAATTTTCAGACAAGTTTTTTTTTTTAATTGATCAGAATATTATAATGCAAATATAGGTTGGAAGTATGGAAAGTCCACTACTACAGTAATAGCATTGTGCTCCAGTACTGCTTAATCCCTGAAAATAAAAATTCAAGCCCTGGCTATTTAATTAATTACATTTTTTTCATTTACTTTTGCTAAACTTGGAAAAAAGTACAGGATAAAATTCTTCAGTAATTATAATTTTATATCTGATGGTTAATTAGCAGTGATCATATAGAGAAGCCTTCATGCTATATTTTCTATGTTTTTCAACCAGCATCTGAAAAGATTTTCCTGAACGTTGAACCTCTTGAGACATATTTTGTGTTAATGTCATATTTATTACAGAAAGAGTTTGTAATGTACCATTCTAGGATATGCTTGATAATTGCTGCCCTTTGGTCTCCAGTTCTTTGCCGATCTTATTTATGTCATTAGGTAAAACCAGAAGTATACTGCCAATTTGTTAACAATTCAGAAACAGTGCAGGGGGAAAGGGGCAGTAAAAGGTTTTCTTTAGTGTTCCCGAATAACAAAAACATCCTTTCTCTCTGCCTTTTTCTTCTTTGGAAATCAAATTAATTAAATCTAGAGACTCGAATTATTAATGCAGCAAGTAACAATACATTAGTCTGTCATCTCTCAGATATTTCTTAAGTGTTCTTTCACTCAACAACCCTTACAAAGGATTGTGGCGCCTGCCTACCTTAATTTCTTTGCCTTTGTGGACATGGCCAGGCTACTATGAACAGTACCTTCTGTAATGCTCCTCTCTTTATTGTCTAGTCACACACCACAGCCACAATGTTTTAATTTTATTCAAAAACTTTTTAATCAAAGGGCTCTAAGAATTTTTATTTAGTGCAACCCTTGTTGAGGTTATATTTTTCAATCCTGGCTGTGTGCTTAAAGTTGTGTACATTAGTAAACAAATAGAATGGCAGAATGCTTTGAAATATGGTATTGCCAGGCCCACCAGATTTAGGGGCCTTTTACTTTATATTTAATCAACCCAGATGCAAAAGAGACAATGTTTTAAAACAGACGTAGTAGCATTATCAATTCCCATAAACCACAAGAGATTGCAATATTGAAGATTGATAACTTATTATTAATACCATATGCTTTTGATTCATAAGCACAGTATGATTATTATTGTTATTTATGATGCTACACTGGGATTATACATAATGTCAAACCATAGTTAGTGAGTTTAGGCAAAAGTAAACAAGTTCCTCTGATGCTATTTACCAGTCCTCAAATGAGCAGAAAAGCATGCTAGCCTAAATTATACTAATCCTGTTGTCAATTCCTATTCTGCCATAGTTACAAGCTTCAGAAATAATGAGGTCATTTTTTTTTTTTTTGCAGGAATGGACTGGGATTAGTGGATTCCCACAGGTTAAATTTTCCTCCCACCAGGCATTGCTTGTCAGGGAGAAAGTAACTACAAATTATTCTTCTTAGCATAAGTGGATGTAAAGAATGGTGGGGTTTACCACATGTCAAGTGTTTGACTGACAAAAGGCAGGCATTAAGAGTTATGTGAGGATTGAATGAAAGGAAACATTTCCCATAGTCCTGCTTGATTAAGTCTCTTTTCACTACTTGTAATATTTAAATAAGGCTGTGTCTGAGTATGGGTATAACACTTTTCTGAAAAAGCACTAAGCCCATATTCAAAATTAGTTGACTGGAGGCAGCACAGGATGAAGAGGGAGAAATTGACACAATATTAAAGGAATTTCTCCCATAAATCTAGAAAAGTTTCTTGCAGGAACTTCCATATACAAATTCTGTTCATTTAGTTACAGTGTATCATGTTTACTTAGCAGTTTACTTAAAATAGAATTCATGCCTGATTAGAAAATGTAAAGATTTGCATATTAATTCCCAGTTGCTCCCCAGCGTTATGTCAGTTCAAAGATTTGCTTTCAGGCCAAGGAATCATTTGGGCACTTTTTTTTTTTTTTTTTGTAAGAAAAAATGATAAACAACCTATAATTGCCATTTAAGTATTGAATGCTTGATCTTGTTTTCAATCTAGACTTGGAAATGACATTAAACCAGAAAGTACATTTCTCTTTTTTTCTTCTTTAAAAAAAAATCTATTACATGGAATCCAGACAAAACTATTGACTTTCTTTATAGAAGTACATAAAGGTCAGAAGAAGATTTCACCACAAGAAGGATGTGCTTGTTCAACCTTCTTCTAGAAATGTGCAAGTCTTCAAGGACCCACAAACCTCTGACTGAATATGATATTGCTTACATCCATTCTGTGTTCTTTTGTTACTAAGGAAAGGCCTCTTTGGATGTGAGGGTACCACAGCTAAGGATTTGGGTGTTTGTCCTGATAAATATAATATATAGAAAATTGGCTATAAAGTAGGATGAATGCCCATTTTTTGACAGGTATCCCCAGCTGAAGACAGATTTGATCAAAATTGAATTGTCACTTACCAGTTACAGCACTGAGCCACTTGCATTATTAATTTCCTCCACTTGAATGCTTAGCTTATTAATATTTCTCTTTGCTTCTTCCTATAAGGTATTATATATTTATCAGCCAATCTATATTGGCTTATATCTGGTAGATAACTATATATAACTTTCATGAACTGATTCAGGTATTAAATTCCATAGTTTCCATGAGTAGTCATGTTATTATGTTGCAGATTTACGGGCTAATTATATGATAACCATATTAGTCTTTTAAGAACCACCAATGTTTTTATTGATATATAAAACAGAAACTCCTCTGAGTTATTAATCTGGTGAGGATTGTTGTTGTACTTGATAATAAGTGTCAAATCAATATCTATTGGGCAATTACATAGCATATACCTTCATTTCAACATTCATTTCAAGATCTATTATTCTATCCATACACAAATATTATAGAGTCTCAAGAAAGTCTATTACATGGAATCCATTATTGTTAATGTCCAGAAGTAGAAATTCTGGGCGGCCTCCTTCTCCACCACCTACTTCTTCTATAGAAAATAAGTCACGTGAGATTAGGGTCTAAAGCAAATTGTTGACGCTGAATTTGCTGCCTGTGTTTCTGATTTTTATTTTAAAAAGTAGAAATTGCTAGCTGAATGCAATCTAAAGAAGCTTTAATTTGCATTCTCTCCATTACTTTAGAGTTACAACATAGTAATTACTTCAGTATTCATGTTAAATGGCTAATTTTCATAGAACATCTGTAGCATGTCTTATCCTACCTATATCACATTAATTTTATAAAACGATTTCCCCCTTTCTTTTTTCATATTTGTATTTTTTTAAAGGTAGTAAAATGTACCTAATTAGGATACCAAGGACATTCTGAATTAGAAAACTGATATATTATTTTTATTCTTTACTCTGACAGGAATTAAGCTACAACTACCATTTAATAATGAGAACAATGAAAGCTAGCAACTAATTTGAATCCAATTTGCAAACAATATTCTTCCCAGGAAAGAATAAGAAAAATAGCACTATAGTCCAAAAACTAATGCTGACATGTACCGGTATTATTTAAAGGTCTCTTTCTGAATAATAATAATGAAAAATTTTTATAGAAAGGCAAGAATGAGAACCAATGGTGAGTAGTTAAATGTATAGAGATCCCATTGATGCCATTACTAAGAAAAATGTGAAAGGTTTCAGCAAAATATCTCAGGATCTCAAGGAAAAAACAAAATAGATATCTAAGGCTAGCTATATTTCTCTAATTGACATTGTAAATAGGTGTATTGTCATAGGATCTCAGTAGTGAGAGATCAAAGGATTTTGAAACTAAGATATTGGTAAATTAAGATAAATTTCAAAGATAGAATGACTGATTGAGTCCTGCTCTCGGACCCATGCATACATACTCATACCAATAATAGATTATTCTTTTTTCTCTAGTTCGATATTTAAATTTAGATCATGCCTCTGTCTCCAATTTGCCACATTAAGACATATTCTAATTAAGCTAGAGACATGTGAGTTAGAAAAGGTTCTTTCAAACCATCCCTGATGGTGGCCATTTTAGATTTCCCAGAAGAGCTTGTCCCATTGATCCATTATGACTAAAATCTTGGTATCCTCCTCCCCTACAAGAAAAAAACATAAGACATTTAATGTGATCCACTGCTAGTACCAAAATTTTGACTGATGGGTCACATTCTTCAACTTTCTGGGATAATTTAATCTGACCAGGGGAGTCACATGTTACAATTTCCTCCACGTTTTCAGCCTGTACATTCCACTGCTTTAATTGATAGTAACATTCCTAAATGAGTGAAAGTCATGGGACATAGGACATTTCCTCACTAGCAGCCCTTGTTGGTAGGCTTAAAAGCTCTTGGCAAATGACATAATCATCCTCATCATTCTCTTAGCTGTTATCTATGTTTGCGGCTATCCGATATTTTGTGGTATGAAAATAAGCAGGAAATAATTTCCTGGCAATATTCAGCATCATTATCCAATCCAGTGATGCTTTAAAAAATTAGATTGTTATTAGAAGCTTTGTGTTTGGCAGGAGAATTGTTTGCTTTTAAAATTGTGAATTCACTTAATTATAACCAGTGTAATTCTGTCTGTAGAAAAGATAGTTTGAAGAAATCCTTAATGGGTGTAGGAGGCACTCACTGTCCCATTACACTTCTGGTTGGATAGAATCGGGACAAGTGATAATAGTTTGAGAGCTATCTAATAGTTTGGGAAGAGATGACTTGTTCCTTCCAGATCTGCTCCAGCTAAAATCTTATCCAGATAAAAGGAGCAGTGCCATGCTGTATATTATCTTTGTCCTCATTTCCTCTTCCCCCAGCATTCAGTAGCTGCCAATGGAGGTAATTAAATAATCCTAAACGGGGACACCCCCACTCAGTATTACATACCTGAAAAAGAAGGCAATAGAAGACACCCTAATTGAAATGAAAAATGAAATATTCCAGGATAAACTTTGTGTATCTCTTTTTATACTCAGCCTGTGTTCTGAAAAAAAAAAAACATAAAATCACACATTGAGAAATTCTTCAGGGACATAAAAGACACAGTGAACCTTGCTAGGTAAAAGGCTTGAAAAATCTTCAAAGAACTTCAGAAGTAGTGTGAGTTCTTGCATGCATGTTTATATACTTATGTAAAATAAAAGCCATAAATGAAGATGGATGGGGTAATTAAAAAGTAATTAGGTGAAAAATATTCCAAGGGATAAAACATTCATTTTTTCTCATCCTCCATCTACTTTCTTATGGCAGATAATGCTCTCTACATAAGTGCCTAGCTTCTCTGCCTGAAGCGTTCTTAAAAACATGTGTTTCTCATCAATTGTTACGTATTACTTCAGGCTCTGTACCAGACATCTTCGGACATGTACCATTTCTTTCCAAAATCTAATTCTTTAGTTCAGTGCACCTTGCTCTATCTATCTGAAGAAGACCTTTGTCTATTAATGAACCACTCAAGCCACACTCAGTTGCACAATGATCAATATTAGTTTGAATATGAATATGTGTGTTTCACATTGTTTGATTTCAGCAAACATTTCTGCTTCCTAGTAGACTATGGATTAGAATTTGAGAATAATCTATTAGAGCGGATGAGAATAACCCATTTGAAAAATGTGGTCTTCCAGTCATTCATTTTAGGGAATTCTTTAGGGACTCAATTAAAATATTGAAATAAACAAAATGAGTGATATAGATGGAATTCATATACTTTCTATAACAGATTCTTGAAATTTTACCATCAGTATTTCAGGTATAGATTGTAGCTTTCCTAACCCTTTGTTCCCCATCAATCCCACCAAGTCTTCTGGCATTGCAAAAGAATCCACAGCTTCACTTAATGTACCAGTACAAAGAGATATAACTGGGTATATAACTGTGTTCTGATGATGCTTCATCATGTGGTAATGGATGAGCTCAGTTTCTTGACTGCCTTTTCTAAAATGGGCAAGTGGATACAGGATGAAAATCATCCAGCACAGTAGGCTCTAGCAATAGGTGTGCACCTTTAGAAGTTTCTTGAGCTGAGGATACACCAGCCTCTTTAAACTGTTCTGGGAACCTCCCCCTTCCTCAAGGATGAATTATTATCACCAGGATCCTTCTTCATGTCACCTCCCAGCTCTCCTTCATCAGCCAGGATGGGCATAGATTTAGTTTGCAGGTGCTTGTTTTCACAGCCCTGAGGATCCTGTCCATTTCCTTGGGTCCAAAAGGATCAAACTTTTCCCAGATGACTGGCTAAGTCCATTCCTCAGGCATCTCCAAAGAACCTGTACTATGCTTGATCACCAACCTGGATCCAAGCAATTTTATTTACAAGCTATAAAGATAATTTCTCTCACAGCCTTGAAGGTAAACCTCCATATCTGCCTTAGTTATGAGGGTCTTGGTAACTTTAAATAGCCATTGAGTGATAATCTACAGATGCGATAAGAGCAAGAAATGTTGACATTTTGCCATTCTTACACTATGAGGTAAACCTTAATAGTGGCTCCAGTTGTTGGATTTGATTTGTCCCTTGTCTTCTTTCAGTGGCATTCTAGATGTCTCTTGACCCTTCTCAGTTACCTTGGTTCCTCAATAAACTACATGGAATGTCCAGAATGATGGGCCAAAAATGGTCACAGACCATGATCCTGTCCAGGACCTTAGCCACTTCCCTATTCCAGGCTGTGGCCAATGCCTTAACAGGACTGTTCAGCAGACCATTCAGCAGCATGCCAGTTCCCTTTGGAACCTGCAGAGTTTATCAGTCACAGATGGGCCAATTGGATCTTTCCTATTTTATGAAGTGGACAGCATAAGAGTGTGATCTGACCATAAGAGAGGGGACAGCAATAGTTCCTTCCTCAGATCAAGTTGCCACTGCTCTGACAAGAAAGCCATGTTGGTGTGTGCCCACTGTTTCAAGTCAGGCCATGAATGATATGGGAGAGGCCCATGGTGACAATATCAACCATGAATTCTTGAATTCTAAGGCCAATTTCAGGGATAGCTGATTAAAGTCCCCAAAGACCATTAGTTTGTGACACTGCACAGTCAACCTCTTGATGGCCTCCAGAAGCTCAGGCAGGAAGGTTGCTATACAACCTGGAGGCTGAAACTGTAACAACAGGTCCACCTGCTCCAATGAGCCTATCTTCAGAAACAGGGTATTACAACTGGCAATTTTGTTCCCGGATGACAACTGCCACCTCTCCCCCTCCCATAGGATATGGCTGGTGCCATATCCTAAACCTGGCCATGTTTTAGAAGAGGAAAATTTCTTTTTTGTTGTTCAGCCAAATCTTGACAATACGTGTAGCTGCATGATTTCTCCAATTGAGTGATTGGCCTGCTGAAAAGCATTACTTTGTGGGTCTGTGAATCCAATACCCCCTTCCCTTTCTTCTCCAGGGTGTTCTGGATAAATGCTTATAATTTTCTTAATTGATTACTTTATTTGCTTTTGTGTGCCTTTTGCATTTCTTCCATCCCTACAGCCCTGGAGAAATAGAGACTGGAATTTCATGAAAGCCTAGAATTGAAATGGAAAGACTTTGTACATATTTGTTTTTCCCCATGGAAATGAACATTTATTCTAAATTATTGTACTCCATTATTCAGTTTAGGTTATTGCAGAGTCCAAGACTAACCCGGGTGTCCACATGCATGAACTTAGCTGTCTATTACCACATACACTTCAGAACAAAATGTACTCTTTTGACATACAGCTAGCTATTGAAATTTAAATTAATGGTGACCTTCAAGGATGACCTTTATGTTTTTCCCCCAAAATAGTATTTTAGTTTAACATATTGTAGACCAGAAAAAGCAAGAAATTATAATTGGTGGTTTGTAAGTGAAAATAGTTATTTCAGGTTAATGGAATATGTATAAAGTACTGACAAACATCTAAGCTATGTAGTGTACTATGACAAAACACAGAACTGCACATTTACTCAACTCAAATATAATGAGTTATATTTCTAAATTAGCAGTTTTACTTTAAACCAGGGGTCCCCAACCACCGGTCCCCAGACCGGTACCGGTCCGTGGATCATTTTTTACCAGGCCGCAAAGCTTGGGCGCCGCGAGGGAGAGAGAGGGAGAAAAGAGCGCTACGGTATGTCCAGCGCTAGTCTCCCTTTTCCTCTCCTTCTCCTTCTCCCCCGTCAACCACGCACACGCACGCATGCAGATAAAGCTGTTGCTGTTGCTGCTGCTGCTGCACCATGACCCGGAGGAACAGATTGAGCACAGGCACTGAAGGAGCGCCACGGCGTCCGTCGCCAGAGCGCAAGGAAGCAGCAGCAGCTGCGGCAGCGGCTGCTGCGCCTCCGACTTTCCCAGGGAAGGTCATTCCCTGACCAGTCGCGCTTCCCGGCCCACGCTTGCACCCCTCGCCCCCCCGCTGCCCACTTCCTCGCAGGCGGAGGCAGGAAGCTGCGAGGAATTCAGGCGTGCTTTCTAGCCGGCTGTGCCAAGTCTTTTTTTTTTTTTTGCCCGAGGCTGGAAAGAAGAAGGGTGATGGGTCGCTGAGGAAGGTGAGAGAGACTGAGAAGGGAGAGAGAAGCCCAGCTAAAGCAGCTCCGCGCTGCTTTAGGGACTAGTAGTAGAAGGCGGCGGTTGGCGGCACTTGCCACCAGGCGATGCTTCCGGGTTTTCGGTTGGAAAGCGACGTTTGGGTGCTCGCGCCTTAGTTTCATCGAAGGGGGGTGGCTTCGAACGAAGAGCCGTCCCGATGGCGGTGGAGTCTCACGTTACTCAGGTACCGGTCCGTGGAAGAATAAATAATAGTGAAACCGGTCCCTGGTTCAAAAAAGGTTGGGGGCCACTGCTTTAAACAAACAAAATTGTTCAAGTCTTAGTGTCCAATACCCCTCTCCCACTCTCCCACTACCTATCCTCCCTTTATTGTAAGCATCTGCTGTTTCCAACAAAGGTGCATCTTTTATTTGACAGGGACAAACTTTCCTTATCCTTAAACTAAATAATAGTTTTTGAAACAAACCAAGATTAAACTGATGGTTTCAGAATCTGATGTGTTCAAAGAAGAGTTGTTTAAAATAAAAACAATTCTTGATTTAAATATATTGACAAAGCAGTTTCTTTCAGGTTAAAAAACAAGTTCTTGTAAATTTCATCTCCATCTTCAATAGGAAACTCATTTTATGACATTAACCTGGGATTTAAAATTAATCTTAAGCCACACATTTTATAAACCATTTGAATGTGTTGTCTGTATGAATCAGTGTATTGATAGTTCTCATTTAGCAACTACAATTGTGACCAGCACCTCAACTGTTAAGTAAAACAGTCACTAAGTGAAAAACCACATGATCATAACTGTGCTTACGATTTTACTACTGCTTTTCTTTGCTTTACCACAGAGGTGTCAAACTCGCAGCGTCATATTGTCGTCACGTGACGTATCATGACTTTTTTCACCTTTGCTAAACCGGGGGTGGGAGTGGGTATGGCCAGAGGATGATGCCTCTGGCCTTCAGGCTACACTCCTGCTTTACAGCATCAGAAGAATATTACAGCAAACATCCAGGTGAGCTCAAATAGCAGGAAAGGTTTCTGAACTTATGAGGAAGCCAGATAAAAAGGCTTCCTATTTTCCAATATAGCCCTATTTTCCAATTTCTCTGTCCCTTGGAAGAGAAAAGAATTCATATTTGTATTACACTTATTGAAGAGAAAGGAATTGCAAGAGAGTAAGCAGCACACAATTAAGAATACACTTTGAAAGGAATGTGCTGGCACCATTTGTTTACCTAGCATGCAAAGGCTACGAGCCATGAGTCACTTAAATAGCAAACAAAAACTAAATATTTGAAACTGATTGAAGTCTTGTCAGTTTCCAAAAGCAGCTGCTAGATCCTGGGAGAATTCTAAGGAATTAATTAAAAACCACAAAGCTGTGCTTGTTAACTTATGGCCAGCACTCTTAGGGACACACGACAAAGAAAACAGCTGAGGAAGAAATGGATTGTTTAAGCAATTTCCCCATTTTGGAGAAGGGGGAGGATCAGGCCCAGTATCAGAGTATTCAGCAGGTTCTGACCAGTTCTGGAGAACCGGTAGTGGAAATTTTGAGATGTTCAGAAAACCGGAGATGTTCAGAATTACCACCTCTGACTGGAGATTTTACAGTATCCTTCCCCTGCCACGCCCACCAAACCATGCCCACAGAACCCGTAATACAAAACAAATGAATCCCATCACTGCTCAGTATACATAATCCATACTGTTGTGAATGAATAAAATTACTAAGCCTACATGCAAAGCAGGTTTTGGAAGCCTGCACATTTGATTGGTCCTTAAACAATGAACAAGGATTGGTTCATAACAAGGCCCTGATTGGCCAAGCTTAGGACACTTCTTATTGGTTATTAGTTTAAACTTGATGCACTTAGTATTGGTTAATAGGGTAGCAGCCAACCCTATAAAAGGGGTTACTGCTACCCATAGCTTGCTCTGTTCTGTCCTATTTACTGTTAATAAAGAGTTGAAGTCACTGGTCAGATGTCTGGTCTCCATTACTCTCCAAACTTAACACATACTAACTGATTCTAAGTGTGTGTGTGTGTGTGTGTGTGTGTGTGAGAGAGAGAGAGAGAGAGAGAGAGAGAGAGAGAGAGAGAGAGAGAGAGGCTGTGAAGATTGTCTTTGGTTGTAAAATTATTTTTTATCATCATCATAACTGCAAACAGTCACTATCCAAGGCAGTCATTAAATGAGGATTACTACATTTCCTCCTTGCTATGGAAATACATTAAGAATGATTAAAAAATAAAATTTAAGATTTATCTATTTATTTTAAACTGATTTCCAGAAGTCATTTAAATTAAATTTTGTCTTTCTTATCTTTTCTTCTGGATTTTACTGCAATTTCTGGCTGGTGACTCTAAAGATCTACATATTACAGGCAACTTTCAAATTATGGAAGCCTCATGTAGGGCACTTCTTCCACACAAGGTCTCTGTGTCAAGACTAGACTTTTATAATCTTACGATGTTGGCTATGTCTGATCCAATTTATTTCTGGTTCACTTGCGGTACATTTGACATCAATTTAAAACTATTTCTTTTGTTAATGCTGTAGCTCTATGGAGCTTGAGAGTAATCCATTGCCCCATTTCTCACCTCATCATATCTTACAGCTTCTAAGCTGCAAGTTTTGCAAGTTGGAAGATGCTGTGACACATTTTCAGCTGCCCCTCAAAGGAAACCTTGGAACTGTTTCATATCATCAAACATACAAAACATGAAGTAAAGACGTAGATGAAAGATGGGATGAATGCAAACGTATTATTTCTCATAGAGTGGGAACGAGATTTTTGTTACTGAAGTTCTTGTGGCAATTCAAGACAAGACAGGGATCCTTGTTATTGGTACTTTGAGGTTGAAAGATTTGAAGACAGTTTTGGATTCCTGTAAACTGCTTTTGGGGAATTGGGAATGGAAGTAGTCATAATATGGAAATATTGGAATATTCATCCTCATACAATTAGTTCTCCTTAACCCTAAAGTTATGGCCTGAATTTTTGGAGAGAGGAAAAACAAACAGTCGTGTAAATTCTGCCTCAGGGTCCTAATACAAGGTTGTTCAATCTTACCATGTGGAGCAAGACTAAAAGAAGAATATTTCTGTATTATGCTTCATTGTCTTCTGCAAATCTGATTTATGAGCATGTATTCTAAAAAGGAGGTGTGAACTTTCCAATTAAAATGAAGAGATTTGTGCCAAAAATGATTCAAATATTCCATATGTGAGCAATCATGCAACAAAAACTCTACACTTGAACTGAAACTCTCTCTCTTGAACTGTGACACCAGTATTTATCAGCCTGCTTAATTACCTAATCTCAATATAGAAAGTGCAGAGAGAAATATAAACACATGTGTTTGTTTTTATCTTTTTTTTTCTCATTTTAATGTAAGAAATACAACAAAAAATAGTCTACTTGGTTCAACATATAGAACAAACAGACAAACAAATGAACAAAAAAAGGTAGTTTGGTGTAGTGATTAAGGTACTGGCCTAGAAACCAGGAGATTGGAAGTTCTAGTCCCACTTTAGGCATGAAAAAAACTAAACCCTGGGTAACTTTGGATTGGTCACTGTCTCTCAGTCTAACCCATTTCATAGGATTGTTATTATATAGAAAATAGGAGGAAGAAGTGTGTATATTTATAAAATAATAAAGTAGGGCTAAAAAAAAAGCCTCTTAACAAATCTAGTGGCTGTTGCCTGGAGGTTTCCACTTAAACATTTCTCCCTAACTTTTCTGTTACTGTTACCTTTCCCATGAATCTGTCCAGTAATTTTGAACTGTACTCACTTACAGATCTTGCACAAATCTATATTGCCTTTCACTTTGAAAGAATGACCTTTTACTAAAACATACTACAGTAGAAGTAGTAAAATACCTTTAGTTCATGATATTATAGATTAAATACAAAGGATTCTCTAATTATACATTTACCTAATAGCCTGCAATCAGAGACTGTGGAGTAATTAGTGATTAAAACACATGTTATTTACAGAATAGTTCAGGACCTCTTTAAGTGCCATCTCAGACTATTCCTATAATTATGCAATTTGTGCATTTTAGAAAGGGTACTTTTTATGTTCAGAACATTGCATAAAATATAACTGTGCAGCTGCTGACATTCTGCTTTCTTGGAACCTTTTCCTAGAAGTTTAAAAAAAAATGGTATAAGGATATTGGCATGAACTCATTAAAGTCTAGATGGCTGAGAAAAGGATGAAATGTTTCAGAGTCCAGAGGGTAGAGAGCATTTGGCAATATTTTCTTTGGCACTGAACAACTATAGGGGCCAGCAATTTGGTTTTATAAGTATGTGGTTCAGGATTATCATCCAGATAAGACCATCTAGAGAGTATTATCATTTTATTTGGTGCTAGAGAGTATTATCATTTTATCTGGTGCTGCTATTTCTGCTTCAGTTCCATAGTCTATACCATGGGTGTCAAACTCATGGCATCATGTTGCCCTCAAGTGACATTTTGCAACTTTTTCCCATTCACAGAGCTGGGATGGCCATCCGGCCCGTGGGCCACCAGTTTGATACCCCTGATCTATATGGACCTTGTCTCAATGCTCCTTTGTCTTTATCTTTTTTCAGACATAATTTAGTAGAAAATGAACAAGTCTACCATCTTCTGAGCTTTTCCCTTCTTCTTACAATGCCAAGGTGACTTTGGGAGCTTTTTTTACTTTTGTTTTAGTGGTTTTAGTGGTCACCCAACTTTTAACTGTGGTGAATCAAATGTATGATTGGGGTGGGGGAAGCCAGGCTTACAAGGACATTTTCAGAAGGGGTGGATTAAGAAAAGCAAAATGATGGCTGCCACCATGTAATCAAAGTTCCTTTTTATGTTGCCATGAATACAGCACAATATGCCATGAATACAGCACAATACCCTAAAAAAGCAAAAAAGGGGGATGGAACTTCAGAATGACAACAGCTGCCTCCTTGCCTTTTTCGATACCTTCCTTCTCCAGAGGCCTTCCAGTTTCATCTGCTGTAATCTGAAGTTTCTCATCTTCTCTCCATCTTTATGGATACCCAGGTTAATGTTAGCCCATTAGTGTGAGCAGGATCTCATCAAAGGCTCACCCCCCCCCCTTAAACAATTCTGTGAGACATCTTTGATACCTTGTGAAATAGAAGAGAGGGAAAGAATGAGAAAGAGAGGACTTAATCGGGAAAGTTGATTTTGTCTGTGCTCATATGTGTGCAATTTCATTTGTTACAAAAAGAGAATTTCTTTTTAATGATATTTTATGTAGGGAAGGTCTTATTGAAGAATTTCAGAGTCCTGTTAGTCTGTCATTTATTGACTGTCAGGTAAGGGCCTTCATAGTGTCATTTTTCTAATTGGCAGCTGCTGGATGTTCACCCTCATTTCAGTTTTCTTTCAGAAAAGCGATCTCTTTCAGTTTATTATCTCTCCACTATCTCTGTGTCGTAGCCTTTAAGCAATCTGGCAAGCTCTGACAGAAGGAAGTCGAGAAAATGGGTAGCCCATCAGCAGCACCTTCAGTCTGAAGCTTTCAGCTGCTTCAGCTGGAGAGCCACTGCAGCTGCTGTTGCTCAGGCCCTTGATATTAAGGGAGTCTGTCACCAGAGTTTGCCCACAGCGAACTAATCGATACTTGATTAGATCAAAGACATCTCTCCCCAAAATTTCAGATGAACTTAGGCCATAGGCTTTGTTCAGAATACGCTTCTGCTGAGCTGTGCCTCCCTGTTATTGCTAACCCTGCTTAATTTGATAACATACATTGCATATTGATTATCCCACTGAGCAGAGAAATTGAGTTTTAGCAGGCTGTTTTTTTTAACTTAGTGCTTTTTAACAAAGCACTAGTACTTACCTTAGTAGCCTCTTATGACTCTTTAGTTACATTAAAAATAGATATCTGTATTTATTTTCATGTAATAAAGAATACATTAAAAACGCATTCCTGCTCACCACCACCTGCTATAGGTATCTTCTCCATACAAGAATGTCTGTCACAAATGGCAGTAACATCAGTCATACATGCATGATTCCTAAATTTGAGTTCTTTGTCATATACTTCCCCCGCCCCCAAAAGAGTATGCTAATTTCTTAAAAACATTTGAAGTATTTATTTATTTCATTTTATTTTAATGTCAAGTTCTTCATGTGAACTTAGTGAAGAACTATGCTAGACTTCTTAGATCCTGAATACAATAGCTTTGCACCCACTGTCTATCACTTTGTTTCTGATTGAGAAACAATGTATAGCCTGACACTTGTATTTTAACCTTGTGTCTCTATTTTTATTTCAGGCTGATTATTCTAGTACTACAGTACTGTCACTAATCTAAGGCTAGCATTTTCCTTAAAGGCATTCTGTTTAGCTCATCCTTTCTTTGCTACAAATACAATAAGGCTAATTATTAACATAAGGAATTATAAATGAAAGCTGGCAATCCTGTTTGTTTTCCCATTTATAACACTAAGTTTAAAAGTATTCTTCCATGAGTTTAAATTATTTCTTGTAGAAAAGAAACCTGTCAAAAACCATACATCAGTGTCCCGTCCACCCCCCCCCCCCCACCCAACCTGGCATCAGGGCATCAGGGACCAGTTCTGTGAAGAGAGGTTAATAATGGGTCTTGATACATATAATAGTATTAACTTGTATTGTGAAAATGTAATAGTATTACTATTTTGATGAGCAGTCTAATGGGCTCTCAATAAATGAAGGTGTCAATGAGAAAAAAAAACCTATTAATTAGTGAGCTTGCATTCATTCCATTGTTGTTTGATTTTTCTTAGAGTGGTGAAATTATAGAATTTCCATACCTAAAGAAAAATATTTCTAGCAGTAAGAGTTGTAGAGAAAATCCAGAAAAATTCAGTGACTGGGTGAAAGCATATCGGATAATGATTTATAAGACATTATAAGTACTCATTTCTTCCTTATACTTTCAACTCTTACTTCTTAACTATCGGGCCCCTGTCTCTTTTCTTTTCTTTCTTTTACATTTAATGGTCTACTAGCAATAAAATCATTTTTTTAAAATAATTGTTTAAACATAATATTACACCCTAAAGTTATTTTATGTGATTCCCCACCCCCCTTTAACCTCAGAGCAGTAAAAGAGATAGTTTAAGGGTAGAAGCACCTAAATGTCTTTTGAAGCCTGCATAATTACTTAGTCCATTTCATTTTCATAGTTTTTTTCATATCAGAAGTATAGCAAGGTGCTTCTCTGAGATTTAATGTCTGGCGTAGCAGAAAATATTCAAAGCTAGCTTGAAGACACTCCTAAGACTCATTGCCATTCATCCCATTAAGTGCCTGATAAAAAGTAAAAGCCTGAAAGCTGCCAAAAGGATATATTTCTGTTGTTTTTATCAGAAGAATGGGGGAGGGGGTTGATGGGGAGAGTCAGGCAGGAAGGAAGAAAATGAGGAAGAAATGTGTAAAGTTCCAGCAACAATTTGTTACTAAAATTTAATAAAAGCAACTAACCCTAACCCAAGGTCTAATCAATAAAGACTTATTGTTATTATTGTTATTGAGGAAAAAATGTCATGTAATGTAATAATAATGTATGTGGTAGGAATTAAAATTGTGTGTGGGTGTGAGTGTGGGTGTGCGTGCATGAATGTATATGATGTTTGCATATATCTCTGTCAGATTTTGGTTGTCTTTAATTAGTCCTTCTTTGCACTTAAATATCCCCTGATGAGTTGTTGGCATCTCCAACCCCTCCAGAAGGGATAAATGCAAGCAGGAACATTGATGGATTTGTTCTTCTTGTTGACATACACAGCAACATGGCTTGATAAGACGTGCCTTGATTTAGCTGCTCTGGGAGCACTATTGGCAGTACTCAAAGCAATACCATTTTGTGGGTACTCAAATTCTAACTGGGGGATTTCATCCATTCATCCATTCCATCTTAGCTAATGGTAAACATCTTGGATGAGAGGTTCTGTCCAATGCACATCTCTAATTTCTGTTATTATGTTGTTCATTACACAATGGGCCAGTGGTGGGATTCAATTTTTTTTTACTACTGGTTCTGTGGGTGTGGCTTGGCTTGGTGGGCATGGCAGGGAAAGGATACTGCAAAATCGCCATCACCACCCCACTCCAGGGGAAGGATACTTCAAAATCTCCATTCCTACCCCACTCCGGGGGAAGGATACTGCAAAATCTCCATTCCCTCCCCACTCCTGGGGGAAGATTACTGCAAAATCCCCATTCCCTCCCCACCCCACTAACTTGCTTTCTAGCTCCATTCTCCTGTGCAGGGCAACAAAAGAAGACCCAGCCAATCAGCTGGGACTTGGGAGGCAGAAAATAGATGGGGACAGAGCCAGTCAGAAGTGGTATTTGCCAGTTCTCTGAACTCCTCAAAAATTCCGCTACCGGTTCTCCAGAACTGGTCAGAACCTGCTGAATACCACTTCTGCAATGGGCTCTTTTTCTTTTCTTTTCAGAGGAATACAAAGCCCCAAGCAATTGTGTGTATCATACCAGTAGTGTCCAATATACATATATATGAACGTCCTTAATCAGCTTGAATAGGTTAAACCCAGCAATGAGAAGTAGGGGGGAATTGTACAATATGGAAAAGATAAGACCATGGCTTTCAAATTTTCTGTTTGCTGGAGATAAAAGTGAAACAGGAGGACCTCTGAAGTTCTCTTAGTGACTTTAAAATAAAATCAGATCCCTACCAAAATATCTGTTTTCAAGCACACATAACCAAAAATATTGGAAAGGGAAGAAAGGACTGAAAAAAGAAAACCCACAAAGGATCAAAAAGGAATTTTTCTTCTTCCTTCCACTGCTACTTAGATTTGCTGCCTTCCTTAATGCTTAGCATCCTTTTGATAACTCTTACCTTTCTGCACTTTATCTCCTGCCAGGAGGGATGGCAGGGGGACTCTAGTAATCCATCAATTGCTTTAAAGCAAATCCAGTGCATGACAGCTTTCTGTAACTGGCAAAATTGCAATGCATGAAACTAACAAAGCACATTTCATTTGTTTGGGACAAACACCCAGAACTAAGATACGGCACCTGTCTAATTTTTCTTTGAAACTTGTATGAGTATCTGAATGGTATGCATGATGAATGGTACTCCCTGGGGTTGCTTGGTGCCCTCTTTTTATGTCTTCCATTATCCATATTTATGTTTCTCTACTCCTGTGATTTTAAAGCTTTATGATTAATCAAGTACTATCATAACCAATTTGTGTTTTTTTCCAGTATCATTCTGTCTCTGTGTTTTGCCAATAAACTTTATATCATAGGAATTTACTCATAGAATCAGTACTATCTGTTGCTTTTGCCTGCATTGCACAGAAATGTTCAACATGTTTAACCATAGACCCCTGGTATTATTTTGTACATAACCATTGATAAATAAATGCTAGACAGATTTTTAATAGTTATAGGTTACTTTAAAACAAGAAGCAATATTTTATTTGGTGAAGAAATACACATAGATACAGCATACAGAAGAGACAATACAGAAAGTTTGTTCGCTTCTAAGTACTAAATTTAATGTCATAATAAAAAAGGGATTTTATGGAAATAAATACAAGCAAATCTACTGCATCCTTTAGGCAGTTTGACAATCTTTTTAACAAGTGGTGTTTGCTCACCAAAAAAAGAGATTGCCTATAAAAGTAGTTCATAAGCAATAAAGGTTAGTTGATGGTTGTAATGGGCTTGAGAATAACCATGAGAGACATAAGAAAGAGCCACAACCTTGACAAAATCTGATAAGGGAAATCTGAGTCAAAGCAGGAATGGGGGTAGAGAAGACATCTTAGAATTGACCCTCCCTAGTTCTCTGTAAAGGTGACAGGAATGCTCTCAGACTTGCAAAACTGTTACTGTAACCTCACAATAAATGTAATATTAATATTTTAGTTTTGGTTTCATGGTCTGTACTATCTCGAAGGGTCAACAATGATATTGGCATGGCAACTGACAATATTTTGTGTAAATGTTACAGGTTGTTCCTGAAATTCTGGGCATTTCTATTATCTTGCCTGATTTAGCTGCAGTTGTACAGTCTATTAATTCTGGGGTATATTTCAAACCTTATGTAGGACATTTGCTGTATGCAAATAGGATAAAGAATATTTTGCCAGCTCCTGCATACAAATATTTACAAGTTTCTACCTGTAGCCAGAACTGTAACCATTTTCATCTAGATATAATCTTAGCCCTTTATAATTATTTTCAATAGGTCCCTGTATAAATAAGTGCAATTCAGGGATGGCAGAATGAATAGCAATAGCACTTAGACTTATATACTGCTTCATTGTGCTTTACAGCTCTCTCTAAGCTATTTACAGAGTCGGTATATTGATCCCAACAATATGGTTTCTCAATTTACTGACCTCAAGAGGATGAAAGACTGAGTCAACCTTGAGCTTGTGAGAATCGAACTGCTGGCAGTCAGCAGAATTAGCCTGCGTTACTGCATTCTAACCATTGCACCACCATGACTCTATTAAAAATCTATTTTTCCACTTCAGCTTTCTTCATTCCATCATCATCATCATCATCATCATCATCATCATCATCATCATCATCATCATCATCATCTAAATTTGTTTGCTACCCATCTTACTATGAAGCAAATTTGGGTGGCTTACAGCATTATGGTAAAAAATAAAGGTACAAAATATTTCTCTCAAGTTTTTAAAACTGTCAAGGGAAATGGCCATCCTACTCAATAAAACAACATTTCTCTTGGATACTATGGTATTAAGCAAAAAAAAAAAAAGGGGGGGGGATCTTCTATGTATAACTAATATTATCTATAATTGTATTTTGATATTTGCCCTAACTTGTAGTGGATTGAAATGTTCCCCTATCATTGGCAAGTTATAACAAGGCATAGTATTAAACATTAAAATTCAATTTTAAAGTCTATGAGCCACTTTGTTTTGGTATGCAAACATTGTCTCTTTCTAGTTACATGATGTATCAGCTTTAGATGCAAGTATTATTACATTTTTATATTCCTTTATTTTGGTTTTCTTTTTTCACTTTAATGACACTGATTACTTTCCTGTCTTGAAGCTGCAAATCAGTTGATAGCCCTATTTATAGATTCCAGGCTCACAGCCAGTTACCTTGGAAACTGTTTGAAGCACATCATCTTGAATATTTGTTCTGCCAGAGTCACTAAGCTGCCCTTCAGCCTTCCATTGCCCATATGCAAGTTCATATATAGAGCTGGTCTCCTGCTGGACGTTCATATCAAGGCTAATCAGGATGACATTGTGCAACAAGTATCCAGTCACTTTGGGAAGGAAAATAAGAGACAGAAGCATGGTGGTACATTTTATTTTTCATACATTCAAAGTATATAATCATAGGCATTATCTCTACTACCCAGTTAATATTTATAATACATTCAACAAGCCATCTCTAGATTAATAACATTTAGACAACCTAATTGCTAGTAGCTCATTTTGTTTCTTTTATAAGTTGTAATTTATTTGTGGAAGGATATGGACCGAATTTTATGATGAAAGAGAAGATTTTACTGATCTTTAAAAACTGTTTTGTACTGAAGATCTAAACCTGTGGAAGTTTCTTCACCTTAACCACTTTCTTCTCCTGGGTGCTTTATTGCCATGGGCAGACAACAAATAGTCTGTATGCTGAGTGGGAACAGAAGATAATTGGTTAATTATAATGCTGTGAGAGATCTCTAACTGTATAGCCTTCTGCTTCAACACACCTAGGTGAAGGAAATTTTACCATGCCTCTATATAATTAGTTTCATTGTCAAACTACTGCTACATTAAATTGGAATTTGCCTTCTCAGTAACTACATCCATTATTCTTCACTCTAGAACATTCTTAATCTTCTTAAGGCATCCTTTCACATATTTGAAGATATATAGCTGTCATAGGCCAGCTCGTGTGTTTCTTGATCTCTCTTAATAGGACTTGGTTTCCACTTCCCTAATTACTCTCTTGGCTTTTTTTCCTGAATCTGTTCCATGAATTCCTAAAGTGAGATTCCCAGAACTGTCCACTTTACTCAAAATGGTTCTGAACAAAATAAATAAAGCAACTCTTTGCATCTAATGATTTGGCAACTTATTACTGTTGATGTATTCTATTCATTTTATTTTTTTTTGCTGTGCCACTTTGTAGATTTACATCTATTTATGCCATCACTCATGCCCTACTGACCAAATTGGACTTTATTTATTTATTTATTTATTTATTTATTATTTATTTATTTATTTATTTATTTGATTTGTCAATTGTTTACAAGATAATAAGTACAAGTGTATACATAGTTGTGAATATATGAAATGGGTACATATAAGAAAAATAATAGAATAAGAGAAACAATAGGACAGGGACGGTAGGCACGTTGGTGCGCTTCTGCTTTGTGCTCTTGTCTTTATGAACTGATGGAAAAAATCCATCCCAAATTATAAGCATTTTTTGACATGGAACATTTGAACATTTGCAGCCAACCCCCAGAGACAAGGTCACACACCCACTTGTTTCAGGAGGCTGGTTAAAATTTGTCCCATGATGAAAATGTTCCATATCAAAATCCTGCTTGAATTTTGATATGTACCTTTTTCAGCCAGCTCCCAGAGTCAAGAGGGCATCCTCTCAGCAGGTGGCAGCAACTTGCAATCTTCCCTTCTGGCTTCCCCATTGAGTTTCTGGGGAAGCTGGCAGGAAAGATTACAAAAGGTGCTCACATAATCGTGGGGTGTTTGGCAATGAGTTTTAAGTGCAAACAGTTGCCAAGTATCCAGATTGCAGTCCTGTGACTGCAAGGAAATACAACAGCAGTACTTTGGGCATAGGTTGTAAGACCCTTTATTCAGCGCCATGGTAATTTTGAATGGTTGATGAACAAATGGTCAGTAAGCAAGGAGTACCTACATTTGCACATCTGAAAATGTCTCCATTGGAACCTTACCAAATATTCTCTGAGGTAAAGAAATGCATCTATTGTTTTTGCTTTTTCATCATTTATCTACAATTTGCAATTATCCCTTCCATTGTTCTTAGTCCCTTACTTTTCAGATCCAGGCTCATTGTTGTATCAAATGATCTAGCATTCCCTGAAAATCATTTGTATTAGCAGGGCACATAAGTCATTTTTGAATGACCTTTTAGAACAGTTTTATTAAGCAACTGTGACAGTAAGGGTAGAAAAAAATATTACTGCACAGGACATCAATATGTTAAACCAGTGGTTCCCAAACTTTTTCAGTCCACCACACCCTTGGTGCTACAAATTCATCCTCGGTGCCCCCATCCAGGGGTAGGATTCAAATTTCTGTGGGCGTGGTCTAATTTGAGGGTGTGGCTTGCTGATCACGTGACTGGGTGGGCATGGCTTGCTGGTCACTTGACTGACTGGGCATAGCTTGCTGGCTGGGTGTGGCTTGCTGGTCACGTGACCTGGTAGCTGTGGTTTAGTGGTCATGTGACTGGGTGGGCGTAGCCAGGTGACTGGCAAACCAAATACAAGTGGTCCTCACTTAATGGCCAATTGTTTACCTAGTGTTCTAATTTATGACTGGCCTCCCCAGAGCTACTTGACCTGTTTTTGGAGTTTTGACAGCCATGCACACACATACACACACACTCCCTTCTAACCCTGCTGGACCATGTCATTGGCCTAGAATCGCCAAAGCATCTCTGATTAGATTCTAGCAGTGAATAGAATCTAATCAGAGATGCTTTGCTGATTCTTGTTGATTTGTTTTATTTGTGTTTCTTTATTTTATGTTGCTGAATTGCATTGACATGTGTGTCCCTTCTTGTGCACAGCCCAGAAGCTTTTGTGATTCTTTGCAGCAAAAATTACCGACCTCTGGCTTTGCTCTACTTTTCAAACGTGCTGCCACTGCCGTGTTCTAGGTGCAGGTCCACCCCATTGAGCCTGCTGCACCAGAGGGACCTGCCCAAGCAAGTCTGCATGGAGTGGTGAACCAAGTCAATTGGGCGAGCCTGACAGGGAAAGAAAGAGAGAGAAAAGAAAGAGAGAGAGAAAGAGAGAAAGAAGAAAAGAAAAGGGAAAGAAAGAAAAAGGGACAGACAAAGAAAGAAGGGAGGATGGAAGGAAGGGACAGAAAGAAAAAGAAATAAGAGAGGGAGGGAGGGAGAAGAAAGATAATGAGATATCTATTCTAGTCCAATCACCTGCTCTAGCAGGGTTAGAAGGGAGTGTGTGTGTGTGTGTGTGTGTGTGTGTGTGTGTGTGTGTGTGTGTGTGTGTGTGTGTGTGTGTGTGTGTGTGTGTGTGTGTTCTCCTTGTAATTTACCAGTACATTTTGGTTTTGCCTTCTTCAGAATTGGCACATTGGGGAAAAGTAATTTTTTATGATGGAGGTCTGCTCCAATGGATCCAGTTTAAAGCCTCAACAAAATGTGAGAGCTTCTTTACAGTCTTGACCATGTTTCATCCACAAAACCTTTAATAGAAGCCAAAGATGTTTCAATGTGCTGGCAAAGATGTTTCAATGTGGAAAAGGGCCTCAAGTCTAAACTAGGCCTCATTTCAATCTGATGCATCAGCTCTCTCTCTCTCTCTCACTCCTTCCCTCCCTCCCTCCCTCCCCCCTCTTTCTTTGTCTGTTCCTTTTTCTTTCTTTCCCGTTTCTCTTTCTTTTCTTCCTTCTCTCTTTCTCTCTCTCTCTCTCTTTTTTTTAAACAAACTTTATTAATTTTTTTTTAAACACACAAACAAAACATAGGATGTAGTAACATAAAATATCTTTTCTAGAAGAAACAAATAAACCATCTTATTTAAAAAGAAGATAATTCCAAATTATCACACTTCTATATATATATTTATCTTATCTAATCAACTTCATATCTTTTCAAAACTTTTCTTTATTTCTCCCTTTCCTTCTATTTAATCATATTTCTTCTGCCTTAAAAATGTATACTCATTGAATATATTTTCATTAGTATTCTTCCAAATCCTGTCAGACTTAAACAAACATTACACAAAACATAAATACATAAAACTTCTTTTTGGAAGGCGGCTTACCCCGAGTTAACTCTTTTTATACAGACATCAATCAAAATTTATACTCACTTAATATACTATCTCATATCTTATTTAACATTCTCTATTTTCCATATATTTTCTCTCTCCTACTCATTCTTTTAATTCTATTTTATTTATTCCATCTCAATTAAATAATTATATTTGCATCTTTGGTCCATTTTCTTTCAATCACCTACTTATCCTTTCTATCTAATACAATATTTCTCCTGTAAACCCAGATTGAAGTATGACAACTTTTTATCTTCCCCCTAAATAACACTTAAAATAATACATATTTTCCGTGCTGATTCTGCTCCATATATTCAAAATATTACATTTCAAAATAGTAAAACAAACAAATAGTATTGAGTTTGATAAGTAATAATAAAACTAAAAACAAATAAAAAAGAAATATTAAATTTATAATATAGTAAAAACAATGTTTCATAGGAAATTAAATTCTATTATTAATTCTTAAACAATAAAGATAATATTTCATAAGAAATTAAACTCTATAATTAAATCATGACTTCCCTTTAATACATTTTAAAATCATATAATATTCTAATTTTCTAACTCAGCTTCAAATACTAATGTCTACAATGCATTCTTATGTACTTTTGCAGAATCATTTTTTTAAAAAAATTATCTCACCCCTTATCTCTGAAAAAAATTCATTTTTTTGCATCTTGTTTAAAGCCTTTATGACTTCTCTTTCCTTTTCCCCTTTCTTTCTTCTCCATTCTAACTTTTTGACCTCCCCCCGCCTCTCCAATTTCACTCTCTTAGTCTTCCCTCTCTGTTGTATTTCTCTTTTCTGTTGCTTTCTGACATCATATGGGTTTTTCATCTCATTTTTCTTTTTCTTGGTTGCTTTTTAAGTTCTAAGTTCATCTTTTCCTTGCCCCCCTTCCGCTTTTCTTCCTCCACTAAGTGTGTTTGTCCATTAAAGATGGCTTCTTCTCCTTCATCCCAGCCTTCCTGTCGTCGCATTTCTTGATAGGTAGAAATCGCCATTTCCAAAAAGTGAAAGATAGATCCAGAAGAGCCCTTATCCTCTTTTTTCAGTTTTTGAAATTCCATTTGTAGTCCTTCAAAAGATAATGCCATTTTTTCTTTCTTTCTTTTTTAACGCAACCCTAATGTCTTTAGTCCCTTTTTTTTTAAAACAAAATTTCACAGAAATCTCAAAGTCACAAAGCAAACCAAATCAGAAGAAACAGTTTCATTTAGCACTTTCTTCTTTCTATATTTTCACCTCCTGGGGTAGAATTCAAATACACACTTCCAAGATGATCTTCTAGAAGTCTTAATGTCTTTTAATCCTGTTCTTATAGACTCAAAGCAATCTCCTTCAGTACAATCTTATAATAAGTCTTTATCTCTTCCCTTCCCCTTGTAAAAATAAAAAGAATTTTAAGTTGTTTTTTTTATCCAATGTCCAGAAATCCTTTATCCCTTGGCTTTAAATTTCAAATTGAGTTACCTTCTGTGCCCAAGTAGATTTTCCAGATCTCCGTCTGCTATTTCTATGGGAAGGGAGAGTGAAGAAAAAAATTTCCCTTAACAGCTTTCACCGCAGCTTTCCGATCTTCTTTGGGAAACAATGTATCCTCAGGCAATTCAAGCAGTTCAGTTTCCAGGGTATTTAAGAGTTGTTATTGTCTCGGCTCAGCCAGCACTTTCACTTCTCCTGCTTCCTCCAGCACAAATCTTACCCGGCTGCAGGCTTCTTTGTGATGGCCATCACTGACCGCCGCTCCACCACCTTGGGAAAAGGGTTTTTCCGGCTGGGGAGGGGTCTGCGACACCCCAAACCCCTGTCCGGATCCCCTCTTTCTTCGGCTGCCTCTACAGGGCAGCCATATCCCCAGACCCATTTGGATCGGGGGCACCTTGGCAGCAAGCGCAGCAGGAATCGCAGGAGACAAGCGAATTCCTGCTGCCGCCGAAGCCACGCAAAACCAGAAGTCCCCCTCTCTCTCTTTTTTTTATCTCTCTCTCTTTCCCTCTCTCAGGCTCACCCCATTGACTTGGTGCACTGCTCCCCTCGGACTTGCGGGCTCAATGGGGTGGACCTGTGGGACTGGCACCTAGAACGCAGCAGTGGCGATGCATTTGAAAAATAGACTTTCCCTATGTGCCTGCAGGGCCAGCACCTCCTTTCTCCCATATTTCTCCTTCCCTTTCCTTCCTTTTCTCATTTCCTCACTTGCTTTATTTTTTTTCCCATTTTACACCATGATAAAATAATAATAAAGAAATAATGAAGTAAAAACCATTAGAAAAAGGACCCTTGTTATAGCAGCATTTCCTATTCCACAGCTGAGATATGTAAATTTCTGAGGGAAAAAAAAGTTCATCACGACTCCACTTCTATGTCCACATTTTTATATTGGCAATTTCTCCCCAAAATGTTATTTTGTATATTTTTTTTTCTGATGAAAGTAAAGATTATTGCTCTTTGAAATGATGGGCAGATGTTGAAATTGTCTGAGGAAAGGAGCGGAAAATGGAGGAGAAATGGCCAAACTTTGTTCTTCATCAGGGGCTGTTTTGCAAGGAAAAGTGGAATCCCGAGCCACAGAAAGAAAGTGGGAGATGCTTTCCCATTGGGGGCTGAGGGGGGATCGGAAGGGGCTCTTCAAGAGAGACGCGGGTTTCAAGGACGGAAAACACCATTTTCTCATGTAAAGCTGAGAGATCCCTATGGAAATCCCCCCCTGGGTAGATTCTGCCGTGGGAAGAGCTGCTGCACTGGATGACAAGGGGGGAGAGAGAGGTAGCCATCTGCATGCCACCTGTTCCCCCCCCCCTGAGGCTGCCAGACAGAGTGCCAACGCCCCCCTTCCACCTCTTAGCACCCCCCTGCCAGCCCCCTTGCCTCTTAGCACCCCCCTAAGGCATACCACTGCCCCCCAGGGGGCGGTACCGCCCACTTTGGGAACCACTGTTTTAAACCAAAGAAATAATTGATAAAGACTCATGTAGAAAGTGTCACTAGTACTAGTTTTGTTTTCACAGATTGGAGTGGACATTATGGTATTCTTGCCAAGAACAACAAAAGAATATCAATATACTATTGTATTTTGTGATTATAGAACTTGGGACCTGGAAGCAGTTCCATTGCATATGACCACTGAAAAAAATATATATTTAAAAGTGAAGACTTTTACCTGAATAGAGAGATTATGAGATCCTCACAAATCAAGATCTAGGGATCCCAGGAACACAGCCTAGTTCTTAAAGATATGAGATAGAATGTGCTTATAGAGGGATTTTCTGCTCTTCTTTGTTTCTTAAATTTTTGGATGTTGGTTTTTTGTTTTGTTTTAGTTAATCTGCTGTTGTCTCTTGGTGGAGTTTGTTTAGTTGAGAATTTGATAGTTAGGAATGAATATTTTACTTGGTCTGTTTAATATGTTGAGCTCATTCACCTGTAACTGCATTGCACCAGGAATTCTTTGTAGCAGGATAACATAGAATTATTCTTGGATCCGTTTGTGTAGCCACTAGATTGTGAGAGGAGCAATGGATCACAGTAATGATAGGATGGCAAAAGGAGGTTAATGATGATTGTGCTAGCTGAATGCCATGATAGAGGCAGAGGCTGGAATCCCAGGGGCTGTTGGAATCATGTTGGCACCAGGTCCAGAAGGGCAGAGTTAGAGGATGAGCTGGTCTGCACCAGAAGAGGCACAATGCTTAGGGTCCCTAGAGATGAGCAGGGGTGGGCTGGGCTGAAAATCTACAGTTTAATAACAGTTTCAACAAGGGAAAGACTGAAGATGGCAGAAATTGATTGGACAGAAGAGTCCCAAAGTTGGTGAGTAACAATGATACTGCAATTGAAGAGTACAGAGAAACTGGTGGAGCAATGAACTGGCAGGGCCTGGCCATGAGGACTGGAGACAGGACGAGGCATGGTTTTGGGGGGCATCTCTGCCTCCTGGATGTTGGAAGATTGGGTATTAATTGCACACCTGGGGGGTGTTAGTGGATTTATTATGGCTGTGGGGTTCCCTGGCTGATCAGGAGTTTCACAGCTGCAGAGTGTTCAAGACAGAGCATCTGGTGGGGGCCCTGGGATCAAGGGGATAGATATAAAGGCGGTTGTTATATGGAATGGGTGTTGTTGGTTGTTTGGTGTGAATAGGGATTCTGTTTGGAGGATGGGAGGGATTTGGGAGAGAGAAACTAAGGATGAGGGTGGGCAGGGGAGATATGAGGGTAGGAGCACTACTGGCACAGTGTAATGAAGAGAGAGATATTGTGGTATCTGGGAATGATTCATGTTCAAAAAGCTGAGCATTCTGTTTGAGTCTGGTCCTTAGCCTTCACCCTCAGGACCAGGTAGACAGATCACGGGTGGCCTCAGATTCAACTGCTGCTTTTGAATTATGGATTGATATATTACAAAACTGCATTCATATACAATCTAATTGTGAATCAGCATGCAACATGGTGTGATATAATGGAACCACCTGCAGAAGGGAAGGAGAATCCACCATGGAAAATAGCAGAGACATCAGGGCTGCTCCTCCCACTCAGCAAGCCGGGCCTGGAGAAGTGTGCAGCGTTTTAGGTGAGTGCCAGAGGTCAGAAGACACACTCCAATGTCTCTTGGGGAGTTCTCTAGTGTGGAGGCTAAAGGGGGGGTGTCGAGCCCAGAAAAGCTTGAGTTCTCACCTGCAGAAACAGTGATGAGGCAAACTATTGGGCTTCCAAGGTGCTCAAGCTCAACCCAACACAGAATTCCTGTCGGTCCTGCAACAAGCTGGCAGCAAAGGTCAGATGCCCAGACCAAAAGAGTGCCAAGGAAGACACAAGAGGACTCCCCAAGAGATATTGCAGTGAGTCTTCTGACCCTCCGATGCTTGCCCGCAACTCTCCACACTCCTCCAGGCCCAGCTTGCTGAGCGGGGGAAGCAACCCTAACATCACTGCTGCCCCCCATGGCCCCAGCCATCACTGCCCAGGGAAGGCACAGGAAAAGAAAGCGAGCAGAAACATAGCTCTCACTGAGGCAAAAGAGTGGAGATCTGGGAAGGCAAAGGCAACAGAAAGTGGCACTTTTCAAAGACGGCAGCTTGTGTCTTCTGTTGCCTGTGCCATCCTCAATCTCAGTTCTTTCACCCCAGCAAGAGCTATGTTTCTGCTCACTTTTCCTGTGCCTTCCCCGGGCAGCAATGGCTGCGGATGGTGGGGGGAGCAGCAGAGGAGAGTGCCAAGAGGGACGAGAAAACTCATGACGATGATGATACCCCATTCCAGACCTCTGAACTGGATGATGAGTGCAGACTTGCCCCCTCCGCCCCCTCCCATGACCACCAGCCGGTACTTTTCCTGCCCCAGACTGTCCCTACAGCCCGCAGCCATCGAGGAAGAGCCCAGGCCAGAAGAGGCATGCCATGCAAATGCAAGTAGTCTGGCGCTCCTGCACCTTCCAGCCATCTCTATTGCTGCTTCAGCCCACCTGTGCTGCCAGTTCCCTCTTGCTGTAACAGCACCATTACCTTATCCTGGCCAGCGAGGGCTGTGCTGTTTTTTGCAGATTTGTGCTCGGCCAAAGGTTGGGGGACAGCAGGTGAGTGGGCCTTGTGTTCCCGCACAGCCTGGATTAATTGCTTTGGGGGGGTGCTTTGGGGGGGCATTTCTCTGCGGACAACCAAAATTTTCTCATGGAGCACAGTGGGCCGCAGTCCACTGGTTGGTGACCACTGGTTTAAAAACCAAAATTAGCACCATTGTTTCCATTCATTTTAATTTCTTCTGATGATGCCTCTCAGGCAGCAATTAAGTTTTTTATAACAAGTAGTCTTATAAACATGGTTGAAAATATGCTATGAATTGGCATCTAATATGGAAGCTTGCCATGAATGCCTCTGGACATAAGGATCTAAAACATGCTTGACTGGTCTAAAAAGAGATCTTAGTTTCTCCTTTATAGTAGTTTGATTATATGGATATAGAGTTGGAGTTGGACATGGCAAAATCCATTATTTTTTACAATCAATGTAAAGATTACAACACAAATATTTGATTCTGAAATACTGAAGGCAATTTTTAATGCATTTTCAACTTATTTTTTCAAAACAAATGCCTGGACAATGTGAGATATGAAACTTATTTGGAGATATGAAGTAGAGATTCTTAATATTTTGATTAGTAAAGGGGAGAAATAATTTGAGAGAATGTGGCTGAAATGTTGCTACTTTCTAATTACCAAGTATTGGCTTCATTGGACAACAAAGATTTTTCTTCCTGAACAATTTTGAATGTCTTTTATAGACTTCTGGCTGCTAATCATGAAAATAACATGTAATTTAATGTATTGCCATTTTATAGAAATTGTTTGCTTTTACACAATGGCAATGTACACCCTTCAGTACCAGTTGGCTATACTCCACACATGAAAGAAACATATGGAAACATGGAAGTGTTGTTGAAGCAGAGGTGGTATTCAGCAGGTTCTGACTATTTCTGGAGAACCGGTAGCGGAAATTTTGAGTAGTTCGGAGAATCAGCAAATACCACTTCTGACTGGAAATTTTACAGTATCCTTCCCTTGCCATGCCCACCAAGCCATGCCCACAGAACCAGTAGTAATAAAAAAATTGAATCCCACCACTGTGTTTAAGCATATCCAGTACACCAAATACAACTGAAATATCTGTGGAGATCTAAATGTAATGGCTCTGCTGATTGGAATGCAGTTTGGAAATCCCAAATATTATTGCTAAATATGCAAGTGAGACAGTCGTGCAAGAAAAATAAAAAGAAATGGCCTTACATTACATTAAAAAGAAATGGCCATTCCAAAAGAATTTGGCTCCAGGACAGAAAAACATGATGCATGAACTACTTGTTGACCTTACAAAAGTATTTTTTGCCTCTGCATCACATAAAATTCAGACTGATGAAAAATTTTGTGAAAGCAATGCACAAGGAAGGTGAAGATTTTCATTATTTGAGACAGATGTTTAAAATAGCTGATGCCAAGATTCAAGAAGACATTTTTGTCAGTCCACAAATCAGATATATCATCAAAGACAAGCAGTTCAAAGATCTGTTAGTGGGGCAAGGAAAAATTGCCTGGAAAGCATTCAAGAATATTGTTAAGGATTATCTTGGCAACTATAAAGCAGCAAATTTCATTCAGCTGGTTAACAACCTTCTAATAGCACACAAAATCATGAAGTGCAACATATCATTGAAGATTCATTTTCTCCATTCCCAGTTGATCTTCTTTCCCAAAATATAGGTGCAGTCACTGATGAACATGGTGAAAGATTTCAACAGAATATTGGAAAAATGGTATGAGGGCAACTGGAATCCATTGATGCTGGTTGATTATTGTTGGACTGCAGTGAAATGCAAAATACTTTTAGCCCTATTGAATTCATGCAGCATGTCAGAAACATTGTATGATTAAATACATTATAGTCATTTAAAGTTAATTTCATATTTCTCAAGATTCCTATGTGATGTTGAAATTATACTTGTGTTCAGCAGGAAGGATGTCTATCATAAACACAAAAAGTTTTTCAGGTAGCAAAACTTTTGAAACAATAATTGTCTAGTGTTTTTTTTTAATATTTCTCTAGAGAGCAAAGGGAAAGACATATTATCTATGTTCCTGGTGATGTTTATTGATACTATTTCCTAACCCTCTAGCTCATTTCACCTTATCAAATAAGATAGCTTTCCTTTGTTCATCACAACATAATCCCAATGAATTATGTACTTCTCTACTGAGTATATATACTTATCATGGCCTCATCTTCTGTTACAGAAGTGATATATCTGATTGTCATAGGATTTCTTGGCATAATTGCTCTGGCCCTTACTATTCGAGATTTTGTATTGATTGATAGTGTATAAAAGAACCAGTTTTAACTTTATACATGTGTGTTGATTATTATAATTAATGATTTTTGTCTAATGAATTGTAGGATGAAAGTATTAAGAAGTAATAGTTATTAGTTATTAATTTCATTGATGTTTTAAAAATATATATTTCAGATGATATGCATGAAAGTGCCTTCCTTCCTTCCTTTCCTAACAATTGTAATGTTGCTCAATTCACTATTAGATTAATTTGGAAAAGAAATTTTCTATAGCCTGATGGGTCTCACTTGTTAATCCTTAGGATTTTCTGCCAACTGGATGATGAAAATAGACTGCCGTCAATTATTATTCATCCTAAAGACTCAGTGTCATAAACCACAAGGTGAAGCTTGACTGATTGATGACTTCCCTAGAATGCCAAGGCATTATGAGATTCCTCAATCCCATATTGAATTGTTTACAGACACATGAATACTTAGCAAAATTATGATAATTCCACCTACCCCAAGGCCAATGTTTTAAATAAACATAACTAGTGTCAGTGAATATGAGTACACCTGATAGTCTTTGACTTTGTAATGCATACTCATACAAAGAAAGACAGAGGGAGATTCCTTTTTTCAGTTTTCATGGTGCCAGATTTGAGAGCTATTTCAAAATCCAGGGGTGATAAATAGTCTTCTATATTATTATACTGTTATTTTGAAATTTCCTGGTTGTTTCTAACCTCTGCTTAGCAGACCTAATGCAGTAGGCTCTTTCCTGCTTGAAATTATTGATTTATTTATTGTGATTTATCTACTATTTTCATTCAGATGAAGTAATCCATGATTCTGGGAACTTAAAATGAAAAAAAACTGACACATGCATGTCATATGTATTCCAAATCACCATTTTTTACTTTTGAATCTAGATTGTTACATAAGCTTAGAACCACAGAAATATGACTATACAACCAACTATAGCATGTTAACAGATATGATAACTACATCTTACTATTTATTTTTTCTCTGATTTTTAAAAGTAATTTATTGTCTAACAAACCAAATGAACACTAGAAAACCAGAAACACAGACAATAGTTAAAAACATCATTAATTCTGTTAACTTTTAAATGGGCCTAAGCTTAGGTAGCTGACCAACATCAGGTGGTTTGCAAGATCCCATCAGTAGGAATTAGGAAAAGGGGAATTCAAACTAAGGAATTTATAACACAAGAACATATGGGAATTCACTTACGTTGGATAGAACTTATTCTTGAGGCCAAGGTTAAATCATGGAGGAATTTCTTTAATTTAGACCTTTCTGTCAAGAAGTGTGCAAAAAGTCTTCCTGAAGGAAATGGAGGGGATTCTAGGGCATAAAAAACAAGATAAAGGATTTGAGTACAAAGTGATCTCTTAACACCATTATTGTGTTGCTCTGTTGAAATAAAAATTTTCTTAATTCCAACATGACAGCCAGTTTGGTGTAGTGATTAAGGCATCACGCTAGAAAATGGGCGACAGTGAATCCCGGAGGCACAAAGCCAGTGGCTGACCTTGGGTCACTCCCTCTCTCTCAGTTCTAGGAAGCAGGCAAGGTCAAAACACTTCTGAAATCTTGCCAAGAAAACTGAAGGGAATAGTCCAGGCAGTTGCCAGGAGTCAGCCTTGACTTTGAAGGCAACCTAAATTAAAAAAAAAAAAAAAAAGGAAGCACCAACATTCTGATAAATGAGTCAAATATTTCAACCCTATTGAATATTTAAGTTAAATTTTATAGTGTCTATGTAAAATGATATAGATATTTACAATTGATCAAGCTATATTGTGATTACCAGGATTGTGGCCCAAAGGCAACACAGTCAAATAAGCAAGAAGTGTCCCTTTATTATCTCCAACTTTGCCCCCAATGTCCAGGTTACCTTCAGCTGGAGAAAAACTGGAGGAATTTAAAGTACATACAAACTGTAACTAAAAATCCAAACACAACCCGCTGCAGTAATTAACTTGACAGGGTAGGAGAAGGAATTGCAGATTTGAAAATACAGCAAAACACACACAGTTGGGAAGATGCCAGGAACACAGATAAGCCTCGATGATACCACATAATTCACAATTTGTTCCCAACAACTTGTTGCGCGTAGCTTCCCTTTTTAAACACTATGTTCCCAGCTGCAGCTAATGAAGGGAATAGGGCCCTTTCCTCCCCCATAAGCCATGCAGCTCACATTTCTCCCTTCTCCATTCCTCCCTGCATGCCCTAGGATGAAGAGGGGGTGGGCCTGGGTCTTCCTCTGAATTCCCTCTCCCTTGCTCTACCTCTCCCCTGCTGTGCCCAGCCAGACTTTGCTTTTCCCCAGTTTCTTCCACAGCCAATGGAGCCACACTCCCACTCCCTGTCAGTTGCTCGGCCTCCCACTCTGAATCAGATTCTGACAGGGGCTCTCTACTGGACATTTTGCATTTGGCTATAGAGCCAGTTCCTTCACAATGATCGTAGAGGCAGAATTTAAAGTGTATTTAAAACATTCAGAGAGACTGTGAACTGTCAGTGAGAAATGGATCCAAAGAGTTTTATGAAGTCATATTGATAATATTTTTAATGGCAACCTAATAAACAGGGAAATAAAAATAAATATCTTTCTTAAATTGGAAAATGTGCTATGGAATGAACTGCTTGAGTTCCTGTATACAATATCTAACATTCTATTCTATTTAGACTAAGAATGTAACCTTCCAGACTCACTGACTGTCATTCAGAACCTTGATTTGCCAAGGTGTCAGATCAATGGCTCAATGGTTTTTTGACAAGCAATTGATAAACTTGTTGACTGACAGCTTAATAACAGCAACACGGCAGCTGCTGTTTTTGAGCACATAGTGTTTTTCTGCAAGAAAGATTTGTTGCCATAAAGGTCTGAAATTCTATAGAATTATCAATGTACTACACCCTAAGACTTGCCATTGTACAAAACAGTATTGGAACTTGTAGTTGTGAACTACATTTCTTTCATTAGTCATACCATATGTCTGCTCTGATATTTTGAAAGCTCAGTTAATTGTATTTATATGTGACACACAGCTTGACTCTCTGGATCTGAAATGATTCACTTAGAAATTTTGAATGCTAGATCATTATCATTTACATTCTGTAAATAAAAGAAAATCAGAGACTGGTTTTTTGAAGCTTGTCTGTTGAAGAAGAAAATGTTTTGACATATCTGAGTTTTAAAATAATGAAATCAGTTATTTAGACAAAATAGATAAGCATTTTCTTTGGACAGGGTATGAATTCAGACAGTAAGAATCTCATAGCCTTATAAGACAAAAAAAAGTTGCAATGTTAATTAATTTATGTGTCTTTTTCTGGAGCAACCTCATTGTACTTCCAAAATATATTTTTTTCTCATATCAAAAACATAGCTTACCGTTTATTCAAGCCCATCCATGGATAAGGAGATCCTCACATTTGAACCAAAATATTATTAAAAATGTGCCACAGATAAGCTGGTTACATTTTTCATGATATTGGGTTAAAAATGTGAGGCCCACACATCGGTGACTGGGGTTATCCACTAGTATATACTGGTAGTGGGAAGCAATATATAAACCTATAGTATCTGCTTCACCTGTTGTTGATCCTTTGGATTAATCCTGTCCTTTATCTATTTCCCTTCCCAAATATCTATTGTAAACTATTTGTATACAGTTGCAATGATAATTTAAAATGTGTTGTAGGTAGATGATGTGATCTATTGTTCCTGGCAATTCTGTTTTCCAAGGTTTGGATGCTCTCTTGACTCAACAATTTATGCTTATTACTGAATGTCACAAGGTGATATTCTGAAACATATGCACTTGCCACAGAGAATGGCTGGAAAGTAATAAATTGCTGTTTTGTGTGAGGTGAGGACATGGCAATCTGATTTCCAGTCTATGTATTCTTTCGGTCAGCACAGTTCAATGTTAACATTATATGAACCTAACTGTGTTGCTAATGATAAAACACATGCGTCTTTACTCAAGCATTATACAAAAGAGATAAAGCAAAATTGCATGTAACTCTTCTACTTGTAATTGAAAACATCAGGATATTTTCCACTGAAAAATCAGCAATAAGAGCTGTGACAAATCTTCACCATGCCCTTATTGGATACTGTGCTATGATTTTCTGAAATACATTTAGGCAGATCAATTAATTAATCCAAACTGAGCCTGATGCTCTTTCACCTCTTGCTCAGAAGTCAAGCCCTTTTCAGTGACTTTTCAATCCTCGGTAAACATAGCTAATGATGAAGTTCTAGTTTTTTTATCATGATGAAATGATTCTTTCTCCATTGTTGGCACACATTGATTGTAATTGGGGATCCCTAACAGATCCTCCCCTTGTCATCATTTGATATCAGGTTCTCTGTTTGAAGTAAAAGAAGTAGCTTGGGCTAGACACTTTATTGATTTTTTAATCTGTTTATTTATCTGCAATCTCAGCCTTTGAGGGCTCGTTGCCTTGAAATGTGCCAATCACAGCCAATTTTGTTTAAATTCATCGTATAATTTCTCTTTCAAAATTGTCAGCTGTTTTATTGTTCTGTCAGACTATGCTGTGTTCTGTAGGTATTCCTCCTCCACAAGGATTGTATTCATTAAAAAGTAAATATGTGTCTTGAAATAAATTGCTGAGGACTAATTTGTACAATGTAAAAAGAGGTTAAAATAGAAAGCTGAGTTAGTCAGTAATCTGAGTAGCACTGGGAAGGATGTACTTTATCTAATACTAGCTCTATACCTGTGTTTCGCTATGAAACTAAGTTATCGGGTGGGGGGGAAATGTGCCTCTGCCTACCAGCATCCACAGATAGTCATCTGACCAGCGTTCTGTCAGTGTGTGAGAGAGTTGAGGGTTGTTTGGAAACTGAAACAGTATTTGCTGTGTGAGCAAGAAGGAGTCACCAAGGAGCCTGGGCATGGCTTAGCTCAACTGTTCTGTACTAAAGCTGGTTGCTGCTATGAAACTAAAACTGGAACTCCTCTCCTCTGCTTGTATTTTGCATTTGGAACATATTTCTTTTCAGGTGGGGAGGGGGAGTAGAACTCCTTAGCATCAGAGTGTGTTAATAATAATATACGAAATACTAATGTTCTGATTGTGATTTCAAAAAATCCTTTCTTAGTGAGCACCTAGAAGCCAAGAGGAACATACATGTCGATTTTCAAGTTTGTAGGCTTTACGGTTCTGGAGATTTTGTAATGATGCGTGAGTGGTATTTCACACACACACACACACACACACACACACACACACACACACACACACACACACACAAACACACACATATTCTTTCCACAGTGTTTTTCTTTCTTTATTTTTTCTTTTCTTTGAGCAGGAGGAAGCAAAAGTTGCAATTGCAGCTCCAGCATTGCAAGGAATATTAGGCACCTTGGTGTTGTTCTAAATGTTATGCTATTTTTAAAGCTATAAATAGTTGTTCAGCTGCATTTTAGAATTATAATTTATATTTGACAGCAGGCAGACTGAACAGGACATTGAACATTTTATTTTTTCTTTCCGAGTATCCAAAAAGCAAGAGTTCTATTAAGTTAGGGGACATAGTTGAGCTTTTGATTTAAAAAAGGTATCCTACAATATGAGGATAAATAGCAAAAAAAACTAGCAAAATTCAGTACGCACACAAACACAAGTGTGTTTATGAATGCTTCATAACAGAGTTATTGTGTATGAGTATATGTATCTATGCATGTATATAGGTCAGAGGTGGGATTTATTTTATTTATTTTATTTGTCAATTGCTTACAAGATAATAGGTATAAGTATAAACATGAGTAAGAATACAGGAAATAGGTATGAATAAATGGGGACAATAGGACAGAGACGGTAGGCATGATAGTGCACTTATGCACGCCCCTTACAGACCTTTTAGGAATGGGGTGAGGTCAATAGTGGTTAGTTTGAGATTAAAGGAGTGGGGTTAGAGGATGTAACAACAGAGTCAGGTAGTGCATTCCAGGCATTGACCACTCTGTTGCTGAAGTCGTACTTTCTGCAATCACGTTTTGAGCGGTTTACATTGAGTTGGTATCTGTTGTGTGCTCTTGTATTGTTGTTGTTGAAGCTGAAGTAGTCATTGACTGGCAGGACATTGTAGCAGATAATTTTGTGTGCTATGCTTAAGTCCAACCATAGGCAGTGTAGTTCAAGGTTGTCCAAGCCCAAAATTTCAAGCCTGGTGATATAGGGTATTCTGTTGCGAGCAGAGGAGTGTAGTACTTGTCTCATGAAATATTTCTGGACTCACTCGATTGTATTAATGTCTGATATGCAGTGCAGATTCCAGACTGATGAGCTGTATTTGAGTATTGGTCTGGCAAAAGTTTTGTATGCTCTAGTTAGCAATTCAATATTTCCGGAGGAGAAGCTTCGTAAGATTAGATTTACAACTCTTAATGCCTTTTTGGCAATGCTGTTACAGTGAGCTCTGGTGCTTAAGTCATTTGATATGAGAACTCCAAGGTCCTTGACAGAATGAGGATCATCAATGAAGTCATATCTGCTTAGTTTGTATTTGGTGTACTGATTTTTTTTTTACCAATGTGTTGGACAGAGCATTTGTTGGTCAAGATTTGGAGTTGCCAGATGTTTGACCATTCAGACACATAATCAAGGTCGCTTTGAAGGATAGTAGCATTGTCAGTGGTGTTGAATAGTTTTATGTTATCCGCAAAGAGGACGCAGTTGCTTATAAGGTGATGGCAAAGGTTGTTTATATAGAGTATAAAGAATGTGGGTCCTAGAACACTGCCTTGGGGGACACCACTGTTTACTGGAACAGGGTTTGATATAGCACTCCCTATTTTTACTATTTGTTGCCTGTTTGACAGGAACACAGTAATCCACTTATGGAGGGATCCGGAAATGCCGTAAGAGTTTAGTTTTAACAGTAGTTTGTCGTGTACCACTGAATCAAAGGCTTTGCAGAAGTCTATGTAAATTGCATCTATAGCTTTATCCTGGTCAAGTAGAGTAGTCCATATGTTTTTGCAGTGTAGGAATTGTAGATTGCAGGACAATTTTTTCCTGAAACCAAGTTGTTTTTTGGAGTGTAGGTTGTTTGAGTCTAAGTGGAAAGTGATGAATTGGTTAATGATTGATTCCATGACTTTGCATGTGACACAACACAGTGAGATTGGTCTGTAGTTTCAACCAGGCTGGGGTCATCTTTTTGAAGATAGGGATGACCATAGCTAAGGACCATAGGTTTCGTAAGGAGCTGATTCTGAATGATATCTCTTATATAATGCTTAGGGGTTCCGTTATGGCAGAGGATACCTTTTTTAAGAAATATGCACATAATCTATCGGGGCCAATAGATAGGGATGGTTTTAGGTTTTGTAGTGCCTTTTCTACATTATCTTCTGTAAAGTCAATATGTAGTAGATCATTACAGTTAGTTGTGGTACGACTAGGAAATGTGGGGCATGAACCATTGCTGTTTATAAAGACTGAACTGAAGAATGTGTTGAAGAGATTGGCCTTCACAGCTTCATCATTGCAGTCTTTCCCATTTGGTCCTGACCAGTTCTGGAGAACCTGTAGTGGAAATTTTGAGTAGTTCAGAGAACCGGCAAATATCACCTCTGACTTGCCCCATCTATTCTCTGCCTCTGAAGTCCCAGCTGATCAGTTGAGTCTTCTTTTGTTGCCCTGCACAGGAGAACAGAGCTAGAAAGCAGGTTAGTGGGTGGGGAGGGAATGGGATTTTGCAGTAAATGGGATTTTGCTTCCCCTGCCATGCATACCAAGCCATGTTCACCAAGCCACGCCATGCCCACCAAGCCGTAGCCACAGAACCAGTAGTAAAAAAAATTGAATCCCACCACTGATATATGTATGTATATACAAACATACATACATACATACACACACACACACACATATATATATATATATATATATATATATATATATATATATGTATAGATATGATATGATATAGATATATGTATAGATAGATGATAGATAGATAGATAGATAGATAGATAGATAGAGATAGATAGATAGATAGATAGATAGATAGATATGGTGTGTGTGTGTGTGTGTTGTGTGTGTGTGTAGGGGTACATCTCCATCCTTCTAAGGTCAATAAAATGAGGAGTCAGGTTTTGGGGGCAATGTGCTGACTCTGTACACCTCTTAGATGAAGGCTGTAAACCACTATGAAATGGTATGTAAGTCCAAGTGCTACTGTTATTGCTACATTCATTCAACTGCTTATGATCCTGGCAACTTACAATTAAAGCATTAAAAAACAAAACATTAAAAGCAGGCCAAAAATAAGTATATGGAGAAACAAACAAAATCCAGCATGATTCCAACCCAAAATATATAAATCAGTGTTTTCCAAACTAGTCTTTCAGATGTGTTAGGACTGGGACTGCCAGCAGTTCCCCAAATTCCCATTCTATGGTCCTGCTGGCTCAGGAAATCTGGAGTGTCATTCCCAGCACACATGAAAGGCTATATATTGAGGAGCATGCCCCAAGCAGTGACTTTATGGATCTCAGAGGGCAGGCCTTTTCTTTTCTACTCAGAAGCAGGTTTTATTAGGTTCAGTGTCAAGATCACATATCACATATTCTAAATCACTTTATGTATGTAGTATGTATATTTTTTCTATATTTGTTAATCACTCTTTGAGCCTCTTGTGAATCTCAAAAATTCACAAATAAACTAAATATGAGAATTTTTTTTTTCAAAAAAATTACAAAACCTAAAGCCACCACAGAGCAGCAGAACTTCAAGGAGATAAACAGCTTTGCCTCACCTCAAAAATGTTATATGCCAGGCATGACTTAAGACCAATAATGGGCACATTCACAGGTACTTCCATCCAGAATTACAAGCAACATTTTAAAACATACTGCTCCAGGGCTGTTTTTTTTTTAAAGAATTACAGATTCATTTAAATCATTAGCTTTACATTTCTCACATTTCTGTTCACAAAAAAACATTTTATGGCTTAAGTGTGATCTTAATTGCAATAGTGTAAATCTACAAACCTCTCGCTCTTTACTTTTTTAACCCATTCTTTTCTGTAGAGTCCTTTGAACTCTCTGAGATCCATTGTTTGCTTCCAGACTTTTCATTATCCAACTAGATAATGTAAGTAAGTGTGTTGGAGAATATAGATAAATTGCTGGAGAGGTTGTGCTTTGGTCTTTAAAACATATCTTCTATGTATTTTCCTTATGTATTTTTGATAGATCTACTATAAATAGGTAATATATGTTATCTATTTTCTTTAAAAGACCAGAAAATGTATTACATAGCAGCCAACACCCATATAAGCTGGAATAAACATCAGACAAACAATCAAGCAGAAAACAATATCCCAATCAAGAAACTACCAAAGAGAAAACTATACCTTCACAAAAACTGGCAGGTCAAGCTAAACAGAGAGCAAAATACCACCCTTCTTTGTACTGATGATAGTTGGGTAGTAAAAAATCTGCAAACAAACTACCAACCTCAGAAAGCATCAAGGCCACTATAGTTCAATGTGGACCTACATAATTTATCTTCTGTTGGAACAGTTTTGTTAACTGAAGCTTATAGGATTGGTCTTTCCCCAATATATAAACTTGTTCCAATTTTGCAAGTACATAGATTCATTTTTTAAAAAGTTAGCCTCTATGTCAGTTAGATAGCAAAGCATTTAATTGCTCTTTGCCCTCCATCCCGCTTATACTTATCGTTACAACAGAAGTGAGACTTGCAGAGTTCAGGATGTTAACTATCATATAAAAATATTGCCTGAAAAAGCATTTGATTTCTGAAGCATCATTACCAATAAGGTATAGCAAAATATCTCTTTCTGAGTTAGCATCTTTAATACCTTCTATTTTATACAACATTCTTAGATGTAGACTTTCTTGTTGGATAAATTTGATTACTTAACATCATCACGTAGGAAGCTTCCCAAAGGTAATAGAGTAATCTAGAATTATCCATCAATTCATTAGAGTTATCTTAGCCACGTCAGTAACAAAATAAATACATCTTGAACACTTAATCTAATTATCTTCTGCTTTTTAAAGCCAACCATCCTTCATCCCTCTCTCCTCACTTTTTTTTTTGGCAGTACAGTTGGCTGCTTAGCAGGATTTATTTTGCTTGGCACTTCATTCTTCATTCTGTGAGACACCTTTCTTGGCAGGGGCTCCTTTCCTACCTTTCTTCATCTTTGCTCTACGGACCATGAAAACTGCCATTACAAAAGAGAGAACACGGTATGAACTGTGTTTTTATATCAATTTTGTGCTGACACTGCAAAATAGACCGATTCACTTAAAGCCTTATAAGCCTCAGGAGTTCTGACTTTTTTAAAAAGAGGAAAAATATGCACTGGAGAAGGCCAATCAGATAATCTTTTATCTTTGATCATTATCCTTGAAAACTGCACATATAGTGTGGTACTATAGTTGTTGATGTCTTAAAAATGAGATTCTGGTTCCTTTCATATATATATGTATATGCATATATATTCATTCTTAAGTTTTCGTGGGTACTTACATGTATGGTATTCAGCTTTGTTTGGGTATTTTCCCACGTCATTATAGTTGTGCTTTTAAAGTTGTAGCAACGTTTCGGCAGAATCTCATCTGCCATCATCAGGCTTCTGTATAGTGTTCGTCTGTGAGTCAGACTTTCACAGCCGTTTCTGTTTTAAATTTGGTGCGAGCCTACTGCTGTACCAGAATGTTTTTTTTCTTCATCCTGATTGGTTGGGAGTCTTGGTCTGTGTTTATTGGTCTTGGAGTTTGCTGTGTTCTGATTGATTGGTGTTTCTAATATCTCCTCTCTGTTTTGTAGCTTTTTTTTTGTCTTGATTGGATGGCAACATTGTGTTTCTTGTATTGGAGGCTTTTAGTGCGGCTTGGCTCTGAGTAAATGGACGGCTATCATTTATTAGGAAGCTAGTTTTCATCTGGGTGCCTGGTTGGGGTGTGTTTGAGCTGGAGGTATTGGGGGTGGGGACTGTTTGTGCTCAGGTGTTTGCTTGGCTTGTGGTGTGGAGATTTTTTTTGTTTGTGAGTGCAGGCTTCCAGATAATTGACAGTCTGGTGGAGTCATCTCTTCTATTCATGCTTTCAGGTCTTTTTTCAATCTCCATGGCTTCTCTGATAATTCTGTAGCTGGGGTTTTCTATAGTGGCTACGGTTTTGGTGCCATTGAAGTCGATGCTATGACCTGTGGCTTTCATGTGTTGGACTAGTGAGGAAGTGTATTCCAGCTTTTTTACTGCATTTTTGTGTTCATCCAGGTGGGCACTTGTTCTTTTATTGGTCTGTCCAATGTATGTGGCAGGGCATGATGCGCATATATGCCTTGGTTTTCCAGGTCAATTTTATCTTTGGGATTTCTTAGGATGGCTGCTATTTTTCTGTCTGTTTTGAAGGCAGTCTTGATGTGATGCCTGTGTAGTATCTTACTGATTTTGTCTGTAGTGCCTCTTATGTAGGGCAGGACAGCTGTTCCATAGGTCTGTTAATCTTCTAGGTCTCCATTATGTCTCAGTGTGTTTTTGTGAATCAGGCCTGTGATTTTGCTTTTGTGGAAGCCGTTAGCTGTCACTACTTTAGTCAGGGTGCATAGTTCAGTCTTTATGTATGTCTTGTGTCCCAGGCGTTTGGTTCTGGTGATTAGTGTTTTGGCCACGGAGTTTATCTGTGCTGGGTGGTGGTGGGATTGGGTATTGAGGTAGCAGTTGGTGTGTGTTTTCTTCTAGTATATGGTGTGTCCTAGTGTGCCATCTGTTTTTTTGTAGATTAGTACATCTAGGAATTATAGTTGTTTGTTTGTTTCCGTTTCCATGGTGAATTTGATTTTGGGATGTGTGCTGTTTAGGAGTGTTAGGAAATTGTTTAGGTTATCTTTTCCATGGGACCAAATAACAAATGTGTTATCAATGTATCTTAACCATGTACCTGGGCACAAACAGACCACCCCTGATACCTCCAGCTCAAACACACCCCAACCAGGCACCCAGAGGAAACCTAGCTTCCTAATAAATGATAGCCATCCATTTACTCAGAGTCAAGCTGCACTAAAAGCCTCCAATATAGGAACACAATGTTGCCAGCCAATCAAGACAAAAAAAGCCACAAAACAGACAGAAGATATTAGAAACACCAATCAAGCAGAACACAGCAAACTCCAAGACCAATAAACACAGACCAAGACTCCCAACCAATCAGGATGAAGAAAAAACCATTCTGACACAGCGTAGACCAGCTCCAAATTTAAAATAGAAATGGCTGTGAAAGTCTAACTCAAAGACAACACAATACAGAAGCCTGATGATGGCAGACGAGATTCTGCCGAAACGTTGCTACAACTTTAAAAGCACAACTATAATGACGTGGGAAAATACCCAAACAAAGCTGAATACCATACATATAAATACCCTTGAAAACTTAATATATATATATATATATATATATATATATATATATATATATATATATATATATATATATATATATATATATGTGTGTGTGTGTGTGTGTGTGTGTGTGTGTGTGTGTGTGTGTGTGTGTGTTCGGGTCTTTTCCCATGTAAGATTGAGAGTATCTTGGCCAGATACTTGGCCAGATACTCTCAATCTTACACAGGAAAAGACCCGAACATGCCAAGACCTGCATACCTATACCCGTGAAAATCTATGAAAACAGAATGAACATTTTGATGTCCAATCAAAGGAAACCAGTCTTCAATCTGATGTATGTATTCACTAAGGAATACAGAGCTACAAGATCACTCCTTGTTCATGCATAGGATTTTTTTAAATCCCTCCCCCACACCAAAATACAGGTAGTCCTTGATTTACAACCACAACTGAGCTCAAAATTTCTATTGTTAAGTGAGACATTTGTTAAGTGAGTTTTGTTCCCTTTTACGGCTTTTCTTGCCTCAGTTAGGTGAATCACTGGAGTAACACAGTTGTTAAGTGAATCTGTCTTTCCCTTGACTTTGCTTGTCAGAATGTTGCAATAGGTAATCACATGACCCCGGGACACTTCAACCATCATTAATATGAGTCAGTTGCCAAGGATCTGAATTTTGATCATGGGGATGCTGCAGTGGTCATGAGTGTGAAAAATGGTTGTAAGTTACTTTTGGCAATGCTATTGCAACTTTGAATGGTCACTAAATGAACTGAAGTTGAGGACTAACTGTAGAGAGGTTTGTTTTGCTTTGCTTTGCTTTGCTCTAGAGTTTTCAAATGTTTAGTGCTCAATTACTTCATTAACTTTGGTCATGATGCCTGGAATTAGTGTCTAATATACGCCATCATGCATAAATGAACACTCTTGTACATTCTTTTCATCACTGGAATAAAATAATAATTTTAAGAATGTTGCTTTCCATCTCCAGCTTTTCTAAATGCACCCAACTTTGAGATAACTCAATGTTTTCATTATGTTTACATTACATGATGTCTGACACATAGTTATCTTCTAGTGATCTTTAATTTATGAGTGCTGAATAAACTATAAAGCACTCTCTCTTCTGCATGCCATTGCAATATCTTTTGTCTTCAGGCACCAGGTAGTGAACTGTTTGACTTCTTTAACCTCTAATTGTCTTGCTAGTCCAGAGAGTCTTCAGGGTTTCAGAATCATTACAGTCTCATCTCTTTCGTATGAAATGTAATAAATAATAACTTTAAAATGCCACATTATCTCTTGAATGAGAATGAGAAAATAAGCTGAAGGTCTGTTACCACCAGGTTTCTTTTCTCGTTAATATTTCAAGTAGAGCAGATTATATCCTAGTGAGGTCTGATTTTAGGTAAAATAAAATCACACACCACCAAAGGGCCCTGTTAGTCCCTTCATTGGAATCTTTATGTGAGGATGGTTGAATTACAATAAAATATAAATTACTGTCTCTGACTACAGATGTGTCATTTGTAATAAAAATAAAAATCACAAAAAACAAGGTAGCTAAAGGCAGAAAATAAGGAACAAAAAAGCTGTGGCAAATGTCCATCTTACCAAACTAAAGGGAAAAGCAGGGTAGGATGAAGATTGCTAAGGGAGTAGGCAAGGCAGTTGGAATTTTTAACCTTTTTGAAACTCAGTATTTACTTAGAAAATGGATAGTTTCATTTCCCCACCAAGTCAGTTGTGAATCAGTTTACAGAGGGTCAAATAGGACATTAGCTTATATTTAGAACTCAAATGCCTGTAGTTACTCTTTGTTATTTCCTTTTCAAAGATAGTACCTTGATAATTCAACATGTCTTTCCAGATACAAATAGAGTATTAGTTGTATTTCTTGGTTTTTCCCATAAGATAAGCATTTAGTTATGTCACTAATGGTAACAAAAGAAGCTCTCTCTCTCTCCCTCTCTCTCTCTCTCATAAATGGGAGACTTTGTTGTTGAAAGTCTTATGGAAGAAGGCAATTTAATCTGTCCAATTCCAAACAACTCCAGTTAATCTCTGTGAATTTTCTAGGTTTAGATATTGAAGAAATAATTACAGAAATAAGAAATAACTGAAGCAATTGTGTCCCTCTTTTATTGAAAAGAAGTATTACCGAATGTAAAATTGTACAAAAGTTGAGAAATCTGTGCTCTCGTATATTTGGAAAGATGCACTAGTATTTGTATAGTATTTGACAACTTGGTGGGTAACCTTCAGAATTGTAATTTGTCTTGTAATTAGTCAGATTGTCTACACTGAAGACAACTTGTGTCCAGAATTCTTGGGAAATATCAGATTGTCTACCAGTGGACCTCTGTAGTGCAATCTATGCTATACATGTACCACTGGATAGCATTATTAAATTTTGCTTTGCTACTCTTTCTCCATCTTATGGTCATGTGTATATCAATAGAATGCTGGTATATTCTATAGAATGCATGTACTATTATAATTTGAACATTGATCTGTGCACAATAGCTGGATACTCACAGTCTGTTCATTTATGAGTGTTTATGTGTACTCATGTTGTATATTTACTTTTGTTCAGGATCCTCTTGGTTTTGTCATAGAATTATTTAAGAGATAATTTTCTTTAGTATGAATATGTTTCTGACATCTTCAGCATGTGTAATTGGTATTTATTCAGGTTGTGCAACAGCCTAGTAAAGGTGTACTAAAATGGTTCCAATTCCTATTTTGTTTTATTAGTGGCTTAAAGGTGTTACTGTACCAGTTCAAACCATAACTTACAAGAGAGGCCTAAAACAAGCTTACTCTAAAGGAGATTACAGCTGTATTCCACTTTCTACCTTCTGATAGTCATATCTCAATTGGCATTCCTTTACAAATTCACAAGATGCCATTTTGAAGTATATTCTCACCTATCTTAGCAAACTTGATAAATTGACTCACTGGTAATTCTTGTTGTTGTTGTTGTTGTTGTTGTTGTTGTTGTTCTTCTTCTTCTTCTTCTTCTTCTTCTTCTTCTTCTTCTTCTTCTTCTTCTTCTTCTTCTTCTTCTTCTTCTTCTTCTTCTTCTTCTTCTTCTTCTTCTTCTTCTTCTTCTTCTTCTTCTTCTTCCACTACTACGACTACTACTACTACTACTACTACTACTACTACTACTACTACTGTTACATCATCACCATCACCACCATGATCATCATTTTCTGAAAATCCTGTCAATACTCTGGTTTTCCACTGCCCAATGTTTCCTCGTTTTCCCATTTAGTGGGAAGGAGAGATAACAGATAACATATAATCAGAGTTGGAAGGGACCTTGTAGGTCATCTAGTCCAACCCTCCACCCAAGCAGCAGACCCCACACCATTTCTGACAAATGGCAGTCCAATCTCTTCTTGTAAGTCTCAAGTGATGGCGCTCCCACAACTTCCGAGGGCAAGCTGTTCCATTGGTTGATTGTTCTCACTGTCAGAAAGTTTCTTCTTATTTCCAGGTTAAATCTTTCCTTGTTCAGTTGATAGAAGATATAGATCTCAGCAGAGAGATATAAAAGATATGTGTCCTGGCATTTTTCTTTCGAACAAAAGTAATAAAAACACTGAAAATAATTAAGTTATAGCACATCTGCTCAATTTGTCAATTCATACTCCTACAAAAACAGCAGTTTTGTTGATGGCATGATCCAAATTAAGAGGGCAGTATGGAGAGAATGCCCTTGTTCCTTTTTTTCCGTATGATCTCAAATATGCAATTTTCAGAAACAGGTAATTCAACTCCCTATTTTTTTTCTAAAACACAGTTGGTATAAACAATTATTTTTAAAAGCATGGTCAATGTTTTCTTTTTTAGTCTTTGTCTGATATCCTATTAAAAATAGTAATAAAAATTTATACATGTCAATTATTCCTATTTTGTAATATAGTTTTTTTTTTAAAGTAAGTGTTACATATTCTATGTATCCGTTAGAGTTTGCCAAGTCTTTCAAAAGCAGCAAGGTCTTTTGCAGTAATAATTAAATGCTGCTATATTCCATTTATTAGTGATTTCAATGTATACTTAAGATAAGTCAAACATTAACTTCTTTATAATTAATCTTGTCACATAGTCAAATCTTGTTAGCAATATAACAGTGAGGACTAGAACATTATTATTTTAAAAAGAATACAACTGCTGAGAACTTTGACATTGCAGCATGCAGCTTGAAGACCTCTGTTGTTATGTAGTGGTTACCACTGAGCTATACAACCTGCTATAAATTCTTCAGTCAATTTATTCTCTTCTTCATTACTGTCACTGAAAAATAAACCTAGTTATATACAGTTGAGATGCAGCTGTGACAGAAAAAGAGGGAGATACTGATGTGGGTTGATGGAGAAATTCTCCATTTATTTTAATACATTAATTTATTACTTAGGATGTTTTTTTTCCTTTATTCCACATGATTAAATCATTTTGTTTCCCAGGGAATCTAGTATTTGAGGCTCAAGTGTATTTTCTGCTATGTAGTTATACTGATACAGAACAAATGCAACGATAGTTTGCTCTCGGATTGGAATTCATTATAGTCTATTCTTTTTTCCATACTCTCTTATTGAAATGCCCTTTCAATCAATAATGTATCATACCTTGACACTATCTCTGTGATGGATATAAAATTCTGTTTTCACTGCCATTGGGTTTTGAATGATAGATTTACAGACTTCCTCAGGCAAATTGAAATAAGCCTTGAACTGCATCTCAGCAGGGATGCTAAGTTAACCTTATTCAGAATAAATGTCTTTTTTTAAAAAAAAAATCCACACATACCACTAATTCTTCTCAGAGACAGAAACTACAGGTGCCAATCAAGTCAGCTTTAGAGGAATCAGTACTGTCAATGTTATGTTTGTTTCCTATTTGAGAGAAAGACTAGTAATGATATATAAAGTAAGCATTAGCACATTAGGGAAGAGAGAAGTTTATCCCCTAGATATACTTTGTCTGGTTTACAATGCAATAAAAATTATACATACATACATACATACATACATACATGTGTGTGTGTATGTGTGTGTGTATATGTGTGTGTGTGTGAACAATTTAAAAATTACAATTAAATGCAACTAAAACCCAAGGGCTGGAGTAGAGCAGACGTGATGCCTTCTCTTCACAAACCACTTCCAGCCTAAAGTGCCTCCATTTGGGCCCCATGCCAATGGACCCCCCTCATGCATTTATTTGACATTTTTGTTCCGGTGTGTATATTGTATACCCTCTCTCTCTTTCTCTCTCTCTCTGTCGATCCTTTGGTTGATCATTCCGCCCCCTGCCCCCCCGTTGTTATTTATGTAAAGTGCTTCCAAAGGTGGTAAATTGAAGAAAGCTGCTACAGATTTCTCTGATACCAAGTCTAGAACAGGTTGCTTATATCATAGATAGATAGATAGATAGATAGATAGATAGATAGATAGATAGATATAAAGATAAAGATAAAGATAGAGATAGAGATAGAGATAGAGATAGAGATAGAGATAGAGATAGAGATAGAGATAGAGATAGAGATAGAGATAGATAGAGATAGAGATAGAGATAGAGATGATAGAGATAGAGAGATAGAGATAGAGATATTCTTCCCCTTAGCCATCTAAGTATGGTATTCTATCTGGGGTTTCCTCTATTTTAAATGGAGGATTTTCAATTTGCAAAAGGCAAAACTACAAACAGCATCAGAAGTGGGATTATAACATGAGATGGTTTTTACAAAAAAAAAAAAAAATGCCGATCTGAAAATGCTAATAGTTTTTTTCTAGGGAAATCAGAATATTCTTGAAGTGATTTTAAATGCCTTTAAAAATATACCCAACAAAAAATAATGATCAAAGTATATCTTCATAATCAGGTTAACATTGCCTATGTAGATATCTTCTTAATTTAATTATCCATGAAGCTATCTTTATTTCATGAATGCTTAAGCTGTGTTGGTGCACTGGTTAGAATGCAATATTGCAGGCTAACTCTGCCCATGCCAGGAGTTAGTTCCTTACTGGCTCAGGGTTGATTCAGACTTCCATCCTTCCAAGGTCAGTAAGATGAGGACCCAGATTGTTGGGGGCAGTATGCTGACTCTGAAAACTGTTTAGAAAATGTTGTATGAAACAGTATATAAGTCTAAGGGCTATTGCTATTAAGCATGAATAAAATGTTGAGTTACAAAGCTGCAACTATTATTTCCAAGTGTATTGCAGCAAAATATTGTTCTGTATGTAAGTCTGCTTTACAATGACAATATTTTCATTTTTATAAAACATTTTCTAGGAATCTTCAGCTGTTAGTTGGACTATGCTAGTTAAAACAATTAATCCAGCTTTATCAAAAGCAATAATTCATCCTCTGCTTCTTATGCTTTGATCCAGCATATTTATAATGTTTCAAACAATTGGAAGCTCCTGACATTATATTGTAATCATGTTGTCCTTATTAATGTTAATTTCTGTTTCAGAAATCAAAAATTGCCACGTATGAAAAAATGTGGGCCTTTATGAATAGCAGAAGGCAGTCAGTGCTTGTCAAAAGCAATGAGGAAGGTATCCAACGTGTACTCACTTCTGATTATGCTTTCCTAATGGAGTCAACTACCATTGAGTTTGTTACACAGCGGAACTGTAACCTGACACAAATTGGAGGCCTGATAGATTCCAAAGGTTACGGGGTTGGAACTCCCATGGGTAGGTTGCACATCCTTTCTAATTTGTATTCATAATTGTAGTTGCAATGATAACAGATGTTTCCTAGATTGTCAATCTGTGTAATAACATTCTGTCCTATTTATTGTAAATAGTATTTATATTGTTAAGGTAGTGTCCAAGTATTACTAGGATGATGTGCTAATAGCACTGTAAGCTTTACATATTTATTTTTCAACTGGAAGAATGTGATCTATGCTAAGGAAACAAATTCCATGTTAGCAGATACATGATTTTTTTTTTAAAAAAAAGATAATATTTTCTGGAAAAAAAACTTTAATTAAATGTGATTGTAGTTGACTTCTGTGAATATATTCCTGGTTATTCAGGTTTTTTTTTTACTCTTTTTCCAGATTTGACTAGTGAAATATTATATTTGTAGAATTACTTTCTGCTAGCAGTGGATATAAACCAGTGCTTGAATAGCTTCCAAAATTATTGACTAATCTCCTTATTTGACTAGTTTTGGGAAAGCTAACCCTAATTGTTATTAGGTTTTATTATAGAGCATATTGTTTAACAGTGGAATCCAATGGGTAATGAACTGGGATCTCCCATAGGCTCAGCTCTTTTAGGATCAAATATTAGGCTCATACAAATCCATAGATACTTAGATATCTGTAATTTGTAGGTTAACAAAGATATCTTAATCCAGAAGTGTCAAACCTGATTGTACCCCCAAAGTTTCTTAATCTTCATTTAATCTTTTCCACGAACTTTTATGTCCTGTTCTATACTACTTTAACTGATTATATTTCAGTGCTGACATTATATTATTGCAATGAACTCATCTTCTAAAGCTTTAAATGTACGCATCAGAACTTTGAATTCACTTGGAAACCAGATAAACTGAGTGGTCCTAGTCAACAACTTTTGAAAAAAAAAATTGAATTAAGGACGTTGCTAAGCAAATTACCAATAGTCACTTGGGATGCAATTTGAGGTATTATCAGACCATGCACAGTATCTCAAAACACAATATCTCAAGTAGATTTCAGTATTTAATAGTTCTCTTCTAACATGTGTAGACTTCAGTGCTACAATTAAAGTAATAATGAGAATAATGAAAACAAAAAATCTAAAGTGGCATAGATGTCTTCCTGAATTTTTTCTTTCAATATTTACATTATATTTCAACCAAGGTATAAGAAGCTTGGTTGACAACTATTGACTTCAGAAGGTTAAGAATATAGAAAGGAAAGATCTTTCTTTTTTGTGTGTGTGTAAGCCATCAGCCCTTTTAAATATGTTACACACAACTGCAATTGTCAGAAAAGTTTCATACTCCCTGAAGTTATATAATGTCTATCAAAAACAAAATACCATGAATAAAAATATAGCTTTCCAGTATAATTGTATTGATGATTGAATCTGTGGCTTCAAGGCCATCATTTAATTTCAAAATTTTGGATTGAAATCAAGAACTATTCATATTGCTTTTGGCAAGGAGTTCGGTTTTCTTCACATTTTGGTCAAAGTTGTATAAACATTCTATGGTGAAGTTCAGTCCCGGTCTGAAAAGAATTTCTGTTATGCATTATGTTTTCTTATTCTTTTCCCAGTGTAATTATCTGTACTCTGCAAAGAAAGTGACATAGTGATTGGACGAAGTAGGTGATAGTTTTAATGTATATGCAGTTTTGATTAGATCTGCTTGCTTAATTTAGTTAAATTATTGTCAGTAGTGTCTTGCGCATATTAGAAAATTATGTATTGTTACTGTTGTTGCTGTTGTTATTGCAGCTTTTCCACCTAAGTTTGGAAAGGCTCCTGTCTACAGTTCTAGAGCATTGTTGCTAATCAGCTTTGACACTATGGACCTAGATAATCAGGTCTAAGTCAGTGTTAGACGATTTCCTGGGTTCCGCTGGTTGCTGTTGGGGAATATTTTTCTTGTCTTATTTCAGTCAGCCGAAAAGTGCATGATTAAAGTGCTCTTTGAAATTAGCTCATTTTGAAGGCTTGTCTTTTTCATGTTAATTCATCAGGCAGAGCATCTAGAAAGAGGTATTTCACACACTGCTCCTTTAAATTAAAGGCTTTGCCACCCAAAAGGGGTTTCAGACAATAATTTATGATCCACAGCTTCATACTGTATTCTGCTCAGAATATGACTTCATGAATTATTGATATTTACCCAGTCCATTAATGAGTGCATTATAATGCTGCTGTTCTACCTTGGTATGCAGAATCCTTGCTTTGAGTAGACTTTGAATCTACCATATTTAATTGCTAGGCAATGGCCAGTAATAAACTGTTTAACTTATTCAGTCTGCATTACCTCTTGGGAGTGATTTTGAACTTTATGTTCTTATGCCACTGAACTGTACAAAGCTAGCATTGCCTTTTCAAAAATTCATTTCATTCTTTACCAGAGCAAAGAATTATGTACTTTGTTTTCTTGATGAGCATTTTCAAGCAGATCCCTCCTAGGTTTATACCTTCTCTTAAGCTGGATGATACAGAACAGGATGGGACATTTTTTTCATTGCTTATTCTGTTCCATTCTTTATTCTGCAATTAGACATGGTGATCTAAAAGCAGTATTTTTGAAAATCTAAGAAAGTTTTCCAAAATATGTAACCTACACACATGCACATACATATGTATACTGTAAATTGGCTTCCAAGCAGTCTTATTATAGGGAATTCTGAACCTAACATGTTGTCGGGATTAAATATTTATATGAAGTTGATAAATACAGTCACTACAGTATTATTGGCTGATGTCACCAGTAGATTGGTGATCTCAAGCTCTATGTTCCTGTTAGATCACATTCAAGAGAGACAGTGTGCAGTTAAAAAAGATTTTTCAGTAAAGTAAAGGGAGAGGAAGAAACTAAATCTCTGTAGGGCAAAAAAACATAATAAGGTGATCCCCAGATCTGATGAGGGAATTGCCTGTTCTGGATGAGTTGCATAGCCCCTAAAGCAAGGGTGTCAAACTCACATCGTCATGGCAGCATCACATGACATATCAGGACTTTGCCCTCTTTGCTAAACCAGATGTGGGCATGGTCAGCATGTGATGCATCTGGCCTGCAGGCCAAGAGTTTTACACCCCTGTCCTAAAGGAACAGGCTTACTGTTATGATGCTCCCAGATTCATCATTATCCCAAGAATCCCAGGTGATTATTTTGGCTATGATCACCACTTATCAATTCAAGTTTGTATATCAGATATGCTACTTATGTAATAAGGTTAGCTTGGCCATACTAATCCAACCTCAAGATTGACAATATACTCCATGTGAGTCTGCCACTGAAATTGGTTTGAAGCTACAGAGCAACCTGGCTCAGTTGTGAGTCTTATGGTGAACATACATCATAGCAATGTAGTTGGATCTCCATGTATTGCTGTAACATATAGATCCACAATGGATTTAGCTTTTTCATCCTTCCACACATTTCTAGTCACTGGAAGACATTCTTCTTTAATTGTTTTCTGGTACCCATTCTGGAATAGGCCTTCTCTGTAATGGTATCTACTTTATTGAATAACTTCCCCTATGTGAGACTTCAGGTTGGGCATAGCTATACATTTCTATTCTTCTAAAAAACCAGGCTGGGTTAGGAGCTAGTTAACAGAAGAAACATCTACAGACTTGATGCTGCTAAGTTAACTGTTGTATTGTAGACAAGAAATAAGTCACATGTATTCAAAACTTCAGTCTGATAGAGCCAAGCCCCTCCTTCCCCAGACACTAAAGCCGAATAGCTTCCTACCTATCAAGCCAGTGTATCCTCTGCCATTCATTTCCCAGTTTCAAAAATGGAGTGCACTTGCTTTGCACAATAGTTCTGTCTGATTTGAAAAGTATTAGCTCCTATATAACTAATGTATATCTTTAAACCTTTTGTGGTATTAAATTATTAAAGTCAGCAGAGAAGATTGCAAATGTCAATGACATGATTGCAGGCACTTGGCAACCAGTCATAAATATGAACAGGTTACCAATCATCTAAAATGCAATTGTGTGACTAGGGAGAGAACAATGCAACATTTTACAGTAATTGATCAGTGGTAAGTTAAGGACTACCAATATTGGAAAGTTTTCTCTAGTGTGAGGCCAGCTGAGGGAAGGCAATCCAAAATGTTGAGAGTTCCAAGCAGCATAAAGCTGAATGGAGTAATAGGTTTGTCCTAATTTTAGGCCTTCAAAGTCAATGAAGCAGAAGCACTACTATTTGTATTTTTTTGTATGGAAATAGCTTAGGCTTGTGAAGAGGAAGTACAAAGAAAGTGTTTTTCATTCCTACTTAGCAGGGTTGTATTACATTATTGTGCTGTATTTTATTGTATTGTATGGACAGTAACTGGTATACTGATTTTTGTCTCAAGACCAAACTACACAGTTGATACCTTTCTGGAAAATAAGTCAAACTTAATGGCTGCTTCCCTTATAGAAGAACAGTGTTAGGATTGTTTTTTCACATATGAGGTTCTTAATTTAAGAACTGCTCTTACCTCTTATAGGGTTTTTAATAGAAAACAATTTCATTTTTATATGTAAGAGTTCGTGTCCATAATCTGGTATGATTTGCAGTTTTCTTTAATAAATGTGAAGCTGCCAGGTGTATATGTTAGAAACTGTTAAAAAGCAAATATGTCAAATTCTGCAAACTGCCTCTTTTAAAATATATATTTCTTTCATCAAAGCTGTTGTTTGCCATTTTGTCACTTGTATTACACACACACACACACACACACACACACACACACACACACACACACACACAAAAGATAAATACATACATACACACAGAGAGAGATAAATGTGATTTTCTGGATCAGCAAGACTGTTCATTTTCACTGAAATGTATTTTAAACTGAAAGCCATTACTCTAATCTCATGTATAAACACAATCCAGGCATTAAATATTCATTAAATCTTAATTATAATAGCATAAAATTCCCCTGTGCTTTTTTTCTGAAAATGTGAGTTATCCTAGATTTAATTAAGGAGGTTGGGGAGTCAGAAAAGAATCTTGGGTGGTGAGGGAGCCCAAGAGCACAGTTATAATATTTCTTATTGTATCTATAAAAATCAGGCAAAGGAAAAGGCCAATTGGGGATGTGAAAGCCTTTACAAATGACCCATGATAGAAAAGTGCAAAAGAAAAAAAATCCATAGTATTTACATTCCTAAGGCTTCTATTTGAGTGACCAAGAGATTGTTGCAAATGTTTCTAAAACTAATTTGAAAGCAATAGAAAGAAAATGTAATTGCAGTAATGCCATTGCTTAAGCAACTGGGAACATTGTCACAATGTGAACATGTGCACCCAAAACACCTGGGTGCATAATTTTGTTGCATTTGGGGAGAAGAAAGCAACTGAGCATCTGTATCATTTTATACTAGCACATAGGCTGCAAGCCAGTCAGCCATTAAATGCATCATATAAAGGCATAAATGAATAGGCTGGATCCCATCCACTATTCTCTGTTCTTCTAAATGGGGAGTCGGTATGAATAGAATTAGGGCCAGATTGTACGCTAAAGTAGAAAACTGGAAATGCATGTAACAATTCCATGAAATTAGTGGGGAAAATGCTTCAAAGGCTACAAAGCACTATTTTTTATGAGACAAAGCCTTTGATTAACACGTTGAATTAATGGGCTACTTGAAACCAAATCTGTTTCTTCAAGATGCCAGCCAGCCTTCTATGCAGAATACTCCATTCCATTCTGTTCTCCGTCTCTTTCTTTCAGAGCAGCCTGTCAGCACTCTGAAGCCACTGAGCATTCTTATTCCTCATTAAGTAGTACAATGATCTTCTTAGGTTGCCTTTAATATTAATATGGATTGTAGGAATTCCTACAATTTTAATGATACCTTCACCCCAATTATGTGTATCTCTCAGCTACCAAGGTTGCAAACCCAACCCCAGAAAGATATTTAAATATTGCCTAGTGAGAAAAGTAGAGGGAAGTCTGGTGGGAAAAATTAGATCTTAAGATGGAGAAAAGACTTGGAGAAAAGTGGTGCTACTCTGGTTATCTAAGACTCTGGGGTCAAAAGTAAAATTATTTTTAGTATACACACAGCCATTTTTTTTTCTTGTTAAGTACAAAACATATTTCTGTCTTCAAAATTTTCCAAAAGAAATAATGTACACTAGGTACAAGTTTAAGATCTAATTTTTCCCACCAGACTTCCCTCTACTTTTCTCACTAGACAATATTTAAACTCTTTCTTGGGTTGGGTTTGCAACCTTGGTAGATGAGAGATACACATAATTGGGGTGAAGAATTGTAATGGAGAGATAATGTCAAATATATAGATATTTTTGTGATTTTCTATAATTTTTCATATTTTGTTGTTGTCTATGTTGAGGATAGAGTACTTTTAATTTACTATGGGTTTGAGAAAGTTCATCCACACTACATCAATATGTCACTGCCAAATTTTGAGGATGTCTTTTCTTTTCTAAAGTGCATAGCAGCCAATTTTGACCCTGAAGAATGCATAGCAACATAGATAAAATTCAGAATGAATTTTAAAATGACATTTTCTTTTTCTTTTGTACAATTCCTACAATTTCCTAGGATTTTTGGAATCTGGAAACATAAAACACGTTTGAATACCCACTCAAATTTTCAATGGAATAATATCAGATAATTTTTCAGAGCTATTAAGTAATACAGAATAACTTTTTACACATTTTCTTTTTGTTTTTACATTACAGAAACATTCTCTTCCTCTCAAATTTCTTTAACAATTTGCTTAAGATATTTTGTCATTTTAATAGACTCTGACACTTTTTGTAGGTTCAAGAGATCCTTTATTGAGTATATCATATCAGCACCTAGAAAGGTAAATAATTTAGAAACTCTAAATTATTCCCCCACTCAGGGATAGTTAAAAGAATAAAATCTCCCCACCCTACCCCCTTTGTCCCTCAGGTCACATGGGCCAATCAGTCCAGTGTAGGCTCCCACTCAACTTCAATAAATGTTTGTTGAAATGACCTTGGTTCCTCAGCCGACTGTGAGATGTTGTGACTAGCCGGCTGAGGAACCACATTCCTCAGTCCCCCACCCCCCCATGCTCTCACTCCTCCTCCTTGAATGACAACCAAAAAACAAAGCAGAAGTAAGCATGGCTTCAGATGAAGTCATTTTGCAGGTTGACAGAGAGGCTGTCCTTTTTTTTCTGACTAAATCAGATATAATAGGTTATAATCTGAGAGAGGAGACAATGTGTCCAAGCCTCCATATATATGGTTATATGGTGTGTTTTTTTCCTAACACACATGCATTTCATGAAATCTACTCAATCTCCAATCTCTTCATCCCAACATTGCATATTACTTCAGAAACTAGTAAGTTCTAAAGCAAAAGAATAGTTTTTTACATGTTTCTCTGGGAAAAAAATATCATGTTTTAATAATGTCCTTGTCAGCAACATAAAATATATTGCAAACACATTTGAGCTACAAAAACATGAACACCTCTGCATCAATTTTCTGCCTCCTAATGTTAGCATGAAGACAAATGGAATGGTTGCTACAGTCAGATCTCAGATCCGATGCTCAAGAGTGTTATACATATATCTGATAAATAGTGTTTACATGTAACATGACTGATCTGAGAAAAGCAGAGCATTGCTTAACTGCCTTGTTTAAAAAATGTTCAAAGATGAACACACATAATGGTGGAAGATTAAAATTAAGATATCAGTCTATATAGATTTAGACTCATGGTGTCAAATATAGTTGCAAAGCAGCAGGCTTGGTCTTATATATCTTTTTTTCTCTTTACATGACCAAAAGAGATAAGAGTTCCCAGTTCTCATCATTAACATTTATTATTTTTATGCATGATCAATTGAGGTTACTATAAATCAGGCCAATATTTGTAGCAGTTACAATGTTTAAAGCATTTTCCAGTGAAATATGTAGTGATCATAAAAGTGGACAAGAGACGCAAACAGCAAGCAAAATTTGCATTGTTAGCTTGTACTCTGTTATAAACATAAAAGTGTGCCTTGTCATTAGTAACTCATTCACACTTTAGACTGATTACTGCAATGTGCTCTGTATTGGGCTGCCTCTATACACTATCCAGGAGCTGTGATAGATACAAAATACAGCCATCTGCCTGAGTGAAAAACCCCTATATGGTAATAACACCAGTGTAGCAGGGATGAGAAAGTTCTGATTAAAGCTTTAAAGTCAGGTCCCCAAGACCTTCTGCTCTAGAATCTACATTGATTCCACAGGCCTCAAGGAAGGATTTTATGAGTTCTTCCCAATGTGAACTACAGGGAAGCATGTTTGGTTTCACTTATGATTCCATCCCTCTGAAACAGACATACCTGGATGGGGCTTGTTCTATTTATATTGGGAAAATTGAGGAAGGCTGAGTTAATTCATAGAATTTTTACAATCCAATCTTAGTTGGTCACTGGGACCAGAGGTTTAGTCTCCCAAGCTTTCAGACTTGTGCTGGAGCCCATCCTCAGGGAATCTCTCTCTACACACCTTCTGGTAGAGAGAAGTTCCCTGAGAATGGGCTCCAGCATGAGTTCAAAAGCTTGGAAGACTAAACTTCTGGTCCCACTGATCAATCCAGATTGGATCCTGCAACATTATCATGGGACACGTATATTTGTCTTCATTCATAAAGATTTTTTAATTGTTCAGGTTGCTACTGGAGATGGCAAGTCAAAGATTGTTTATTACATTATGCATTTGTCATTCTGTTTTAATTGTATTTGTTATGTTTGGGGTGATTTTAAACATACATTTTAAATATATGTTTCAAATTGGAGTGTGGCAGTCTATAAATATAGCATATAAACAAATACAGTCAATCTCCAAAGAAGTATATGTATACAGCTTGAACTACTGTAATGTGCTCTACATTTGGCTACCCTTGAAGAGCGTTTGGAAACTGCAACAGACACAGAGTGCAACAACATTGCACTCTTTGAAGGCTCCTAGAGTGGCCCATGTTACACCACTGATCCAAGAGCTGCAATGGCTAGTGGTTTGCTTTTCAGGTGCAATTCAAGGTATTAGTATTATCTATAAAACTCTGCATTGCATGGGCCCAGGTTACTTGAAGAACCATCTCATCCCTATGGGGCAGGCTTATACCATATGTGCTGGCAGAAGATGCATGCTGCAGATCCCATCAGTCAAGGAACTCTGGCTGGTGGAGTCCAGGAGAAAAGCTTTCTCTGACATGCTGACATTGGCTCCCATACTTTCTGATTTTCCATAACAGCCTGAAAACCTGGCTCTGCCAGTTCGCTTGGGGCCCCAATTGGAGAATTTCACACTGGCCGTAGTTGAGCTAATAGCAGTTCCCTCCCCCTATATATTCTCCTCTCTCCCTATTGTTAGTAATATCTTGTATTTATTTGGGCTTTGAATGTGATTTTATATATTTATGGTACATCTTAATGTTGTAAGCTGACCAGAATTGCCTTGTGGTGAGATGGGTGGCAAACAAATTTAATACATAAATACACATACGCACATATGTATATCATACATACATACAAACATATACAAAACATTAATTAGAAATATGCTCATCTTTCCAACTTCATATTATTTTTAATGTAGCCTACAGGCTTTTGTAAAAAGAACTATAATACACCAACATGTTTCAAAACATTATGCCTCTGGTCATTGTTAATGGTAGTGAATCTGTTTAGAAACAAAGTTAAGGAGTGAGGCAAACTATCCTTTGAAATATGGCAAGGACTCATTTGTGGACCCTAGAGTGCCAAAATCATGGGCAGAATATTTTGCGCAGCCTTTTTAATTTTATTTGGGAAAGAGCAGTTCTGTCTCATTTAACATTTCAGGATTAAGTAGAACAATCTGAATTGCAAGTCTGATCTTGACAAATGTGAACTGTTATCTACTGGCAGGCTTATGTAATTATAAATTTCTTGGTAGAATCTGAATTCTAAGGGACCTATAGGTCATTCCATCCTATATCCTACCCAGTGCAAGAATCCACTAAATCATTTTCAACAAAACTAGCTCCAGTGTGAAGACCTTCAGTGTGGCAGAGTACATTATTGCTCTAGATAAACTGCTCCAATAATTAACATCTCCTTCTGTCAGAAAGTTCCTCCTAATATTCAAGTTGAATCTCTTTTCTATTAATTTTAACTGATTGGCCTTTAAACTACTCTTGAGTTTCAACAGAGAATATGTTCTTTGTCTCTTGTGTATGATAGCCTTTTACTTGTAGAACTTTATCATCTACTGGTATAAAGATATAGATATCATCTATACTTATATAACCATATGCACCTTGCTTCATTCCTTGCCCTCTTTGTTAATTGCAAATCAATTTAATGTTAACATTCATTATTTTAATAGTTTAATGTTTTATCTTATTGCATTTACTTGGTCATAAGCTGCCTAGAGTCCCCTCTTGGTGAGATGGGTGGCATATAAATTTAATAAATAATAAATGAATAAAAAGAATATTATTCTTTTGGAAGTTAAATATGCTTAGTGCCTTAAACATTCTTCATAGGATTTGGCTTCCAGACCCTTTATCATTATGGTTTCTTCTTTGTGATCCAATAGCACCTTTTTCCATGTCCCTTTTAAAATGTATTTAGAATGTTGTTGCATTCTGACTTGGATGGCTTTTGCTAATGCAGCCCAATATTTCATTGGTCTCCTAAGCTGCTGCCTACTTATATTCAGCTAGTGGTTTATTAGAATCCCTAAATCATGTGCAGTGCTGTCAAGAAGATCTTTTCAGTCCTGTATCCATGGACATGATTTTTCTTGCAGGACCTAAAAATGCAGGACCTAAAACTTATCACTATTGAGTCCCATTTTTGACCCAGTGTAAAAGCTTCTACTTAGAATTGTGATGTTGACATTAATCTTGCAAATTTGATCACTATTCCTTCCACTCCTTCCCCTGGATGATTTAGAAAGGTGCTGAAAAGGGTGAAGTCTATCAGGTTCCACTAGATGTTTTAATGCTTTACCTGAAACATGGCAGATACTGAAAGAAAAACAACATTAGAGTAGGATCAAAATCATCTTTTAGGAAAGGAGATCTCCATTAATAATAAGTTCCTTCTTAGTTGCCCTGCAGTTCAGGAAACATAGCTGTGTAGCATCTGGATACCATCAAAATTATATTCCTTTCTGGCAGTAAATCAAGAGTGGGCAATCCTTGGTTCACACATCCTATATGGTATTACCACTATTTTGGTACTGTGTGTGTGGAGGGAGTGGAATCTAGATTGCATTCCGTTGACATAACATGCAGTGTTATGCTATGCAGCAACAAACATGTCCAATACCACTGCAAAATAATTTCTTTTGTAATGCTAGGCATATTTACTCAAACAAAAGTCCGTATGCCTAGTAGTGGCTAAAAGCTATAAGCAGAAATGATTTGCTTTACTCATCCCTGCATGGTAAACGTTTAGACCAGTGTTATTCAACCTTTGCAACCCTAAACAGTGTGGACTTCAATTCCCAGAATTCTCCCGTCAGCCACTCTGGATCAATAGTATCTTCTTCCACTGTTAATCAAATAGAGCAAGAACATTTCTTTAATATGATTCTAAAAAGGAAAAGTCTACTCTGACTGTTGATGCTGGTGGCCAGGAAGCAGTGGCAATGAGGTCAAAGACAGACCTGATTTGCATTCTCCAAAGTAGCCTGTTTCCTCCAATTTCAGGGAGAGACAGTTTTCTGTTTCTCCTGAGGAAGAACATTAAATTATGGTATATAACCATTTCCTACATATGGAAAGAGAAAGAAGCACTATCTCATCTTTCTAAATATTTCCTGCTGGATGAAGGAGCCACTGGAGGCAAAGTACATTTCAGTATATCCTGTGATAGACTCAAACATAGAAAAGGGTAAACCCCATCTTAAGGACATTATTTATATTTTTTTAAAAAATCACATATCCTGCATTCTCTCTCGAAAAGCAGGAGCATGAAAAATGAACCCCCAGTGGGCTTTAGCATAAAATCCTCCTTTTTTCCAAAACAGTCAAAGTTTCCTATCAAATGAGACTTCCCGTGCCAAAAGACACACTTTAGTAATGTTCTGCCATTTCTACCATGCTTTTAAAAACCTTCTTTGGTAATATATGTTCTCCTTCTTCTATCCTGCAGGGTCTCCCTACAGGGACAAGATAACTATAGCCATTCTTCACTTGCAAGAGGAAGGCAAGCTACACATGATGAAGGAGAAATGGTGGAGAGGAAACGGTTGTCCAGAAGAGGAAAACAAAGATGCCAGTGCCCTTGGAGTACAAAACATTGGTGGCATCTTCATTGTTTTGGCAGCAGGATTGGTACTTTCCGTCTTTGTTGCAGTGGGGGAGTTTTTGTACAAATCCAAAAAAAATGCTCAGTTGGAGAAGGTAAATATTGCCCTTTTCACATTTAATTCTGCAATTATGGTCTAGTCAAAATCTCTTGGGCAACCAACCGAAAAGCCATTCTGATGTCTTTCATAGTTTTGCTCACATCATTAAAGTTCTTAGGGAATGAGCGCTGAAGTTTTCATCTTTACAACTTTTAATGTGTCGTCAATATTTTTAATTGTAGCCAGCTTTCAGGACACGTGACTATTTCTCCTCTTATTCAAGCTTGAAAAAAGACACCCTTTTACTCCTGGAAGTTCACTGCAGTTAATTTTATGGATGAAGAAGAAAGTGAAATCTGTTAATTGGAAACAAAATTAACCTTCTACAGATAGAGCTGGGTATTAACTGAAACAACTTTCTATCAGTCCAAAGTCAGAAGTCTAAAAAGCATCTTTCTCTATGCCCTTATTGGAAGGTGTTTACTCTTCAACATATGATGATAGCATCTGGAAAAGCATTAAGTCAATATATTAAGGATTTACTATTGATTATGATTTTATCATCTGTAACTTGGACAGATTCCAGTTTTAAAATGTAAATTTTTGAACTTATTTGATACTGGATCAACAACTGGATGGCTGATTACTTTTTCAAAGAGACAAAAGCATCCATAGAAGTTTTGTTTCAGTACTTATCTGTATATATGTAATACGTAAAATGAGCAAACATGTCTTTTATTTTATGGATTGCTATGAATATACATTTAAAAACAGGGAGAAAATATGTTTTGCACAGCTGAGGAGCTTGTGACCTCCTTAAATGCCTATTTTGGCATTACTATTGTTAAAATGTATAGTAAATCCAAGAAAATCTACATACAAACACACACAAAGTATATATTTCTTTTGCAGATGCTATGCTTAATAGTTCTCATAATTTTAACATTATGGGGGACTTCTGAATTTGCACTTGTAGATTAATCCTACTTGTACCACATTTATTTAGTATGCAATTATACCCAGTTCACTGGTGTAAGTGTGTATAGATCATTATCTAGCTTTTTTCATTAGTAACACATATATTATTTTTTCAAAGTTCTGTTAGAAGAAATATGTATATTAACTTTTTTTTTTAAAAAAATGGATGAGGTCACAAGTTCCTTATCAGTTCTTTGAATATGTAGGTGTTTTACTAAATTTATGATATAAGTGAAAATTTAGTTTTTCGCTAATTATGGGGGATGGATTTATTCTGTCAAGATAGTTTTGAAGTTTTTAGTAATTAAAATGAACTTTTCTTTTAGAAAATGGACTTCAATCATGAATGTATACATCATAATGGCTTTATACTTTTTAAAAACAATATGTCAGAAATGAGTGATTGTTTTGTATTCTTGGTCTGTAATTTTTTTTATAAAAACTATTTATTTATACATAAAGTTCAAACATTTTATTGTGAGTTTTGTAATATAGTTGAAGTTGCATTTAAATTGCTTAGATGCAGCTTTAGTTGATATATGAGAATATGATGTGAACAGCATGATTTATCTTCCTAAGCATATGCATATATATGAAATATGATTTTTACAATGATTTAACATTACAACAGTTCATATATTAAGCAATCTTGAATTGTTCAAACACTTCTGTAATATAGCACTGAACTTTTCTTTCATTTATGGTACACAGTTATCTAGATGTATGTGTCTTCTACATAGAGATATAATAATGGGAGATTATGGCTGTGCATATGGTAGATTCTACCTGAAAACTGAGCCTTGGATATAATCATTTGAACAAAAAGGAACAGAGAACAGAGACTTATGTGCCAAACCCAGTTCAAGCACTTACTGAATGCTGTTCTTCTTTTTCACTGCTGATGATCACATATTCCACATACATATTTAAAGGAAAGTTCTACACAGCTTTAGTTGACCATATATAGAAGCCTCTTTGAGTTAGAAACCCAGATAATGATGATGATGATATAAGATTTACATTCCATCTCAGATAAGCTAGAAATATCCATAATTATTGGGAGGTTGGCATTCTAAACATGTTCAGTTTAGTGCAGGTGGAAACTTACTTGAGTTCGTCATATTGGACATACTGGAATGGAGAAGATGGAAGCACTACAAGCTAGTGCAAGTAGAAATTTCTGCCCCAATGCATTTGAGCTGAATGTCTAACATTGATTATGTCCTTCTGATTTATAAAAACTCACATGATGCATATTATTAAAACAACACAGCACTTTGGATCAGTTCAGGAAATGTGCCACAGTGTACATGTGAATGAAAATGCATTACTTTTTTATAACTCTTGTAAGCTGCTCTGTGTGTGTGTGTGTGTGTGTGTGTGTGTGTGTGTGTGTGCACGCGCGCATTTTAATGGAATTGGGAGTTGCTCTGGGCAGTTGTTTGAATGATTTACAGTCAAATGTAAAGTTTGCATCACCATGTACCATGAATCAGATTTGAAGCACTGCACAGCCTTACTGTATAACGTCTTCATTCTAGAGACGTGTTGCACATTTTCATTTTCTTGTTTGATCATTTGACATTTGTCTTTGTTTAATTTAAAGGCTATTTCTTTGCATATAACCTAAACATGACAATGTATTGAGCTGAGTACAATGTACATTGTAAACATGACAATGTATTGATTCTGAGGCTCAGTGATGACTATTTTAAAAATGAATAGCCATTGCTTATTTTATTGATGAGGTTGCAAGGCCATGCCAGTCTGTAGCAACATAATCAGTCAAAAATCTTGTGGCACTTTAAGGGCTATCAAGGATTGTTTGGCCCACAGTTTCATTAAATGTACAAATCAGACTATCTAATCAACTTCTTGCCGCTTTGAATTCTATGACAAAAACAGACCTATTTGAATAAATTCTCAGTTTTTATGTTAATGATTTCCTTACATTCACATGAAAAGAATTCCAGAAGTTAATAATCAGATTGATCATATCAGCTCTTTTTCTTTAAATAATTGAACTGGCTAGATTAAGCTGTTAGCTGCTGATCATTAAGCCATTAGCAGCTGATCAAGTGAATGCAACCATTGCTAGGAAGTAGGTGCTTGTAAAGTTTCTCCTTGATAACATATATCAATTGGTTTGGGTTTGAGCCTGATATGGTCAGAAATATTTCTCATTTGATGACTTTGTCACTGCAGAAGGTTATGGATGTAATTCACTTTTTGATGCTAAATCACAATTCCCGATGTCAAATGGATTTATGCTGCTGTCTCTCACCTTTTCTTAGATCATCAGCAGAGGTCTTGAGGAATAGCAGAGTGCATTGCTTTTCTCTTCTCCCACAGAGAGAGAATACATTCTCCCACAGAATACAAGTGAATGTGTGTGTCTCTCTGTGTGTCTGTGTGTCTGTGTGTATGCATCTATATATACAGTACATCTATATATACATGCATACAAAAATATGAAGATGCTTAATGGCTTTTACTTTTGTTTTGGATTTTTTATGTGTTCAAATGCTTTTTGATTTCTGGAAACTGTCTGAACTAATCTCTGAAATTTTCTTGGCAAGGCTTTTCAGAAGTGGTTTGCCCTTGTGTCTTCCCTAGGAATGAGAGAGTTACTGGCCCAAAGTCACCTAAGTGGTTTAGTGCCCAAGATGGGACTAGAAGTCATGAACTCCTGGCTTAACCACTACAGCAAACTGACTCTCCTGTAAATTTATTAGCTTTATCTTAACTTATGTTCTCTTAGACAATTACATTCTATAACTTAGGCAATTACATTGTCTAAGTTATAACTAGCATAATTTTTATTAAGTTACAGGTAGCTTAATCCTGATGCATACTTCCTTATATAACCTTCAAATATTATATTTATTAAGGTTTAAAGAACAGACTATTCCTTATTAACATAAAAAATAGATATCAGCTAAGGCAATGCTGCTTTGAAGTTTTAGTATAAGAAATGAGTAAAAAAATACAGCCATGGAACTTATCAAACATCAAAGGAAAATGTCTAAGTTGGTCTTTTTTATTTTTTAACCTTTAGTTGGAATACTACATTGGATTCTGTTGGCTTGCATTGGAGCCAAGGAGCACACTTGAAAACTACTTCAAATTCAAGTCAATATTTTAAAATATTTGTATCCTTATTTTCATTTTTAAATATACCATTCCATTGTTGCTTTATTGTTTATAATGTTATGTTATCTATTTGGGAAGCATGTATATTAACTGCACACTTGTTTTCTGAGAAAAGTGCAGAACAATTTTCATTTTTAATTGCTTCTATTAGCAAATGACTCAGTCCGTGCCTATAACTTTATCCTGGCATTTAGCAGACATTTACTGAGCATATTCAGAAACTAAAGTTGCATTAAACAATTACCCATCTGTTTACAGCCAATGTAGTTGATTTGCTATGGTGTAAGCTATTCTACTCATGTATATGAAACAAATGCTTTACTTATATCACAGATAGTGCTATATACTTTGTTAAAGCAGTAGCCACAATGGCAAATAGCTCCTTGACAGTCAAATTAACTCACAGAAATAATGTTAGGAAAATATTAGTGCAATATAAATTGTTATAAAGTACTCTTAAATTCCACAAAGGAAAACCAGGCTGAAACTATAATATAATATTAATGTGAAATACAAAAGCAGAGCACTTCAACCTTGTATACTTTACCAGCCTTGAAAAAATAAAACTTTTTAAAACTTTTTTTTCACAGTAATGCATTTGCATTTGAAAAGTCTGAAAGAAAATACATCTTCTACTTTAGTGACAATTTTACAAGTTGGGCATTTGTGTGTGTGTGTGTGTGTGTGTGAATTCAGATTCATCCCAAGACCTTTTTCTATCTTTGAATGATCATTATATCAGTTGATGATGTAGTCATGATTTATTTGTCTATGCCTTATCATTGCAAACGATCAGATCCTGAGTCTGATCCAGAGAAGATGTGTGGAGGCATAGCTATGGTTACCAATCTGGGCCATGAAATCAAGATTACTATTATTATAAAGTTATTTTATCATTTATTTATTAAACAAATTATATAGCCACCCAACCCATGCATAGGTAATTTCAGGTAACTCACAATTTTTTTAAAAAAAAAAATCTATCATATAATAAAACCTCACCCTACCCCACAAGGCAGCAACAACACAGTCACTTGATTGGTTTTGTTTCCACTTGTGGTCCCCAGGTCCTCCGACAAAACCACCTCTTTAGGACCTTTCAGAAAAGAAGCAAGTTGGGAACCAACCCTAAGTCAGGGGGAATGGTGTTTCATAAAAAAGGGGCCATTATTAGGAAGGCCGTTTTTCATGCTCCTACTGAATGACAACTCCTAACTTATGGGACCTGATGGACTTGACAGGTGTAATAGGGAAGAAGCACCAAGCCTTTTCCCATTTCTCTTTGTGGGTTGCCACATTTTTGCAGCCCAAAGTCTGATAGGTCTAATAGAGCACACTCCATTATGAGTTGCTACTTTCTGCCCTTCGGGATCTGTTATTATTATCAGTGTTCTGACCCAGGTTCCCAAACATGACAAACCCTCTAACATGAACTCAAAAGTTTCCTTTATTAGGAATGCCTGTAGCCCTGGCAAAAAGTTTATCTTGCAGGCTAACAAGTCTGTCCGTCTGGAAGATGAATAGTTGTCTGCCACACCTATTAATCTGTGCCCCCTGCCTTTTATCCCCAGAGCTAGGGTGGGGCCTCATTATAGTGGTAGCTCTTCCTTCCCTAGGATTGGCCCATGGGTTTCCACTGCTGTCCACTTTTCTGACTTCTGCGCAGCTGAGCATCAGGCACTGAACCCAGCTGTTCCTCTTCTTCTTCATCAACCACCTCCAGACCTGGGAGCTGTTGACTCTGAGGGCTGACAGATGGCCCAGACTCTGCCTCTGCCTCTCTCTCTCTGCCGGCTCCATTCCCTTTTCCACCTTGGAGCTCCCAGATTGCTCTAACTTCCACACCTCCTTTTTCTCTGATTTGGCTGTTGGAGGGGTTGACAGCCGACAGGCCACAACTATCAGGTTTACAATGTTTGATAGTGAACCATGTAGCTATGTGGTGAATTTATTTTAGGCTTAAACTTTAGTCCCATTAACATACAGCCGGAACTAGTCTTGGGTAAAAAACAGACTGTACTATTTTAGTATGTATTCAATTTGAGGATACATATTGGAGAGGCCAGTCAGCTCAGAAACTGCACTTGCATCTCATTTATTTTCTTCTAGTAGAGAAACAGTTTGTGCACAAAACCCAATGAGTTTATTCTTTGGGAGCATTTGTGAATTTATTTTTTTAAAAGTACATTCCTTATGTACAAAGCCATAACTTTTTACAGGTAGTTATATATGCCTACATCTTCTATATGAAAATAGCAAGTCTAAATAACTCTTTGTACTTTTTTTTCCTGAATTAACTCTTAATTTTTTTTAAAAAAAAATATTGGTTATATGAGTACAATATTTCTTAAGATGCCAATAGACCAGAGTTCTAATAGTAGTATTTGGGGCCAGTGCAACATTTTTAAATATTTAAATAATTGATAAAGCAACCCAATCCAATGGAGGACTCCTGCATCACTCTTTCTAAGAACTATTTTTTTAAAAAAAAATACTACACCAGCTGATTTAAATCTTTTTCCCTGTTGGAAAAACCAGCTTACTGCACTGTGAAAGTCAATCTGTTTATCATAGCATCACAGATAAAATTAATGTATAAGGCAGCTCCAGGCTAGGATACTGACTAGTACTTATAACTGTTTTATGCCCTTTGTTCCTTGATACAGTGTTGTTTGTTATCAAGGATCAGAGAAGGATCTGCAGGGAAGACACAGAAGAATGAAAGTCATATTATATGTTATAGGCAGGCCCAGTAATCTTTGTCTTCCTCTTTCTATGTGCTACATAAAACACTCCTGCTTCTAACATTGTTCTAAAAGCCAGAATATAGAAATTCTGCATTTAAAGAAACAATAAGACATATTTCAGAAAACATTCCCTTAATTGACATGGAAAAAGACCATCAAGAATTGATTCATAGTTTTTGTCCAAGCTGGGTATTTCAGTTTAGCAATTTACAATCACAATGTTTTTTTCCTAATACATGAAGTAAACTAGTAATTTTTTACAAACAGTGTAGGAGTTCATGACTGTAGTTAATCTCTCTGTTCTTTATATAATATAATCTTTCTGTCCTTTCACATCCATTGTACAAATAAATTCATAAATTCAAAATCATGTTGAGTTAATTGAACATAAAAGAAGATGTTAGTGCATTGTTAAGTCTTGTGCATAAGTTATCTTTTCCAAGAACCTTTTTTTTTTTACTAATTTCAAAATATTACAAGTAACTATCTTCAGCTATAGTCTCCAATATATTCCAGAGTTTCATATGTTTCTTTCAATTTACTCTCTAATAATTGTCATTGCAATAGAGTTGGCATTGCAATGGAGTCAGGTGCATGATAGCAAACAATTAGCAGTTCAGATCAAAGTATCCAGTAGTTTAAAATGTACAAAAATAACTCTTAAGTTTCTGGTTCAATTGAGAGTGGTTCAGTTCCACAGAATTTGGACCATCGAGTGACTTGAAATCTTTTCCATATATGTATGCTTTTAAATAGCAAGTCATCTATTTTATCATGATTCCAGCATTACCAAAGTTAGCAGAAAGTTACCAGCTTCCAGTGCAAGTATCTTGCTGTGTTTTAAGAATGATCCTATAATAGTCCTTATGGAATGGGAACAACCGCTTGCAAGAAAGTACAGTGTCTTATATTCCAAAATCCTAAAAAATCTGAAGAACTCCTAGAATTACTGTCTTACTGCACTCCTTCTGCCCACTTCCTTAAACAAAACTTTACTGCAGAACCTCCAGCAAAATAGGATGAGGTTCATAACAATCACACCATCTTTTATTTGTCCAGTCTCTGTACAACTATTGACCTTCATGTATGGCCCTAAGAAGTATTAGTGTCTTCACTAGTTTGCTTTGACAAGTAGGGAAAGAAAAAAGTGGGCTGTGTATCTTCTACTTCTTGATACACCACAGCCCAAACTGTTTCATTATCTTCCCCCAGTGGCCTCATATACATATTGAAAGGAAGGATGACAGAATGAAACCTTGTGGAATTCCGCATGAAAGAGAGCCCACGAGGCAGCTCAGCAATTGCCCAATATCATCCTCTGAGATCTCTCTGAGAGGGAAGAATGGAACCACACAAGTGCAATCCCATCAACCCCAACCTAGATCCACAGGTGAGTCAGCAAAACTCAAAGGTCATCACTTCAGTTGATCGTTAGTAATTACTCATCACTGGCAAGCCTTTATTCATTAGTTAGTAGCAACCTAATGTTGGCATTAGATGAGACTTCACCTATCCCCAGAGCATTCTTGCCATGATGGTCCTCAACATAATATATTCTTGGTGAAAGAAAGGTGAAAATTAGAAATCAGCAAACCTGAAAGCTCACATTAAGAGATATCTAGATCTTATTTTACTATCTTCCAATTAAAAGTATTTAATATTCTATTTTCTTCAGGAGAACATTGTGGCTAATTCTAACAGGAGGATCCTTCTATTGCTGCATAAATCAGTAACAGACTGGTAGAATAATTCAAGTTTATAAATAGGAAAGCCAATAGAAACTACTTTGGGAAAAAAAATCCATTTCAGTCTTCTTAGAAAGAATCTCTGCAGTTTCAAATACTGCCAGTCATCCACAGCCTTAAAATCTTGTGTTACTTGAAGAAGACTCTTTTTTTTATTTTATTCTCGGCAAAGTCTGGATCTTGAGTTTAATTAATCTCTTGGGTTATTTGATAAACAAGTGAAGGCAAAGTTTTCAATGTCTTTTCACAAGTGATTTTTGCCATTGATCCCCGAACTGAATAGTTAATTATAATAGTATTAAAATAGAAAAGGATGCCTCTATCTGTTTTTAAAATTATGTGAATTAGGTGAAGTTATCTAGGTTTTCTTGTTTTGCTTCTCAGATTTACTATTTTAATAATTTTGAAATAAACCAATCCTTAAACATTGCCATAAACAATGATCACAAGCATCAAATCATCTAAAAAAAATCAGTGGTCATGAAGACAACATATATCATCTGATACCCATCTAAAATATAGATAGATAGATAGATAGATAGATAGATAGATGATAGATAGATAGATAGATAGATAGATAGATAGATAGATAGATAGGTATAGGTATAGGTATAGGTATAGGTATAGGTATAGGTATAGGTATAGGTATAGGTATAGGTATAGATGATATAAATATAGATATAGATATATCCACCTACTTTGGGGAGCTTGCATTTCTTGGCTTTAATAATCTGGACTGTCAACTCCCAACATCCTCATTATTTGGTATTCTTGGAGAAATGGTGATCAGAATTTTATTAGGAAAAAAAGGCTAAGGGAAATCTGGCAACTCTCAAAGCAAACAAACATGAAAAGCACTTTGATGCAGATGCCCTAATAGATGGTTGAACACTGACTCTCATATCGGGTACAAATGACAAAGTTTTTTTTAACAAGATTTCAAATACCATCTGTTGTGCAAAGCTGGAAGTAATAAATTTCTGAGTAAAGCTTGTAGATTCATACTAAATTTTGACTTTTTACTGCACTTTCATATTGTAAAATGAATACTGCAGGTAATTTATTCAACACATAGATATCTTTCCCTAGTTTGAGCAAGAAAACATTTAATAAAGAGAAAATATTTATTGATTTATTTATTAAATTTATATGCTGCCCATCCACTTAGAGACGACTCTAGGCAACTTACAAACAAATAGAATCAACAGAGCTGGAAGGAACCAGAGTTGCAGATCTTCTAGTCCAATCCTCTGCTCAGGCAGGAAATCCTATACCATTTCAGACAAATGGTTGTCCATTCTCTTCTTAAAAACTTCCAGTATTAGAGCATCCACAACTTCTGGATGCTATTCATTCCACTTTTGATTAATTGTTCTCACTATCACGCCATTTCTCCTTAATTCTTGGTTGCTTCTCTCCTTGATTGGTTCCCATGTATTGCTTCTTGTCCTGCCTTCATGTGCCTGCCTTTGGAGAATAGGATGACCCACCCCCTTCCTTGTGGCAGCCCCTTAGGTATTGGAGCACCACTTATCATGTCACTCCAGTCTTTCTTTTCATTAAGCTAGAGTAAGTGAAACAATTAAATATTAACATTAAAATTGACTTAAAACTAACAGAGATGGCAAGGAAGGGAGAAAGATACACATGGGGTGAAGTCCTATCTCAGTCCTTTAACCACTTTCAGATCAAACAAGATGTTCTAGAGGGTAGGAACCACAGCAGAAAATGTACTCCTCCTGCCAGCCAAAATTCCTTGATCGACAGGATTCATAACATGCCCCCTCTGTTGCACAGGGGAAGAGATGGACCAATGCCATTGGGGTGAGATAGTTCCTCGGGTAACCTGAATCCATGCCATAAAGGGTTTTAAAGATAATTACCAATATGAAATATTGAATTGAAAGTATTAGAAGCAAAGTGGCAACCAGTGCAGCTTGTACAATGGTGCTATAACATGGCTTACCCTAGGGGCCCAAGAAATGTCAATATGGCTGCATTCTGTGCCAGCAGTAGCTTCCAAAGACACTTCAGCTTTTGAATTTTTTTTTAATCCTTCTTTTGGGAGGTTGGGTGGTTGGGTGGGTAGAATTTAACGAAGCAAAAAGGAGGTACAAAATATATTCATGAATATCATTCAGAACCTCTGGATAGAGCTCTCTTTAGATAGAGATTTTTCATTTGTTCTTTCTTTGGATTGAATTAAATAATTTCCTAAAACCTGATCTCCTATGACACCATGTATGTAGATCCAAATAGGGACAGAGCATCAGGAATTAATCTGAAAAACAATACTGAGAGAATAGTTTCAGTTGTGTTCCCAGTCTAATATATCTTCCCAAGCTGTTATTGTCCTCTTGAAGAATGACTGTCTATCTGTCTATCCATTCATATTGTTTGTCAGTCTCTCTGTCATATAATCTATCCATACGAGAGGAAAATGGGAAAGGGAAAAAGCGAAGAGCTTCTATATCTATAGCACATTCTTAACTTGAGTCACTCCTGGCTACTTTGGACTAAAAAAACAAGTGGGAAAACTGATCACAAAACATTGTAATTCTGTAAGTCCTTTTGCTCTGAAGAGTGGCAAATTCTTCATTTTATGCATGGGGGTTCCTTGATAGATCACACCATTCTTCAGGGATAGCTTATCAAGATATATATTCACAGTATACAAAAGAAAGTCTGAAGATAAATAAAAAAGACTCTAATCTGACATCTGGAAAAGTTTGAGCAAAACTTTGCAGCTGGGAAAAAAAGTTTATACAATCTATACATAACTCTCCAACTCATAATATATACTAAACTTGTCTTCAGATACCTGTGCTAAATATTGCTACTTCCTTGAATACAATAGTGATCAGAAGTAGTGGTCCCAATGTAAAATGGTCTCTCCCTCTCTCCCCCTCCCTCCCTCACCCACCCTCTCCCCTCACATGCATGTATGGGGAGAGCGAGAGAGAGCACAACAACCCCATAGTTGTTTGTGTTGGGTTACAATTGGCTCATTGTGATTTGGGATTTGATGGTCAGAGGAAGCTGTTCTGTATCTTAAATTAATCAGGCACTAATGAATTTTGGTTTGGGGAAACCAGTGCAAAGTGTAGAGGACTATATAATAAAATATTAGAAATACCTGCAGGGGGAAAATGCATATCTTGTGATTGTAGAACTCCTTGGATTTGATTTGAAATGGTACTTTTAGTTGTAAGCCCATATCTGTGCATGTGTAGGTATAAGTACAAAGACTACTGTTCCAACAATAAAGAATGTATGAAGCTATATTTTCAAATGTTGGCTTTTTCTCCTCTTGGGTTTACTAAAATTCAGCCAAAATGATCAAATCACCAGAAGTAACAAATCTATTATGAGTGCTATACACTTGGTTATGTTGAAACAAGATAGAAACCCTGGAACCTGGTAAAAAGGAAGCCACATTAACAGGTTTTCTTTTTCAGATGACCTACTGTTAACCATACAAAACCAGAGTTTGGTTTATGATAACCTTGATAGTAGATATAGTCTGTAGCCTCAATTATGCATCTCCCTGTGGTTTTTAAAATGATTTGTCTTATTAAACTTGATGATTTGTCTTATTAAACTTGATATTCTTGAACTTTACAATGTACTTCAAGTGGGAGCATCAAAGGATGCACTGAAAGGATGAGAAAGCTTTTTGGAGCTTTTTTTTTTTTTTTGCAAAAGCTCTTTTGTTTGCAAACTCTTCTTTGCAGAAAAAACATCTGGAATTCCTACACCATTGTATACTTCCATTCCTGACAGGATTAAGCAGAAGAAGTCGTGGTTTTATTTCTTTTGATTTGCAATAATTTAGGCATGAATTTTTTTCTGATTATATTCCAAAAAGTGTTTTAAGTAATGCTCTGAAACTATTTGGTTTCCAGCTTCCTTGTCATTTTCTTGTTGGGAATGATGATAAGGTCCCTGATATCTATGGAGATTCTCGGTCATACAGTTCATGGTTGTCTCAAAGGTGCTTTTTCAAAAGGCAACTAGACTATGTTTTTTTTTTCCCTTGAGGAGGAGGATATTTCACTTCTCATCCAAGAAGTGATGAAGCTTCATGGATGACAAGCAAAACATCTTCTTCAAGGAAAAAAAAAAACATTACAGTTGCCCTGTTGATTTTAGATGTAATGAAGGGTCCTTGGTGTTCTTTGAAACATCTGCAAGAAAACAATCAAGCTCAGAGAGCATCAAGGACCCCTTTCACTTCTGAATTTCAAATATTCTCCTTTATTGATCTAGATGTAATTCATGCATGAGTGAGTGATTGATGAATTCCAGGGAAAAATATCAAAACTAAATATTTTAAAACAGATGGATGCAATATAAAAACTTGTTCCATTTTGTCATTATTTTAACTATTCTTGGGTGTAGCTTTCAACTTTTTGGTCTCTTTTGCTGATTATTCAGCATTTATAAATTTAACTTAGCACCATTTAATACGAAAGCAATATTTAAACTAGACATTTATTCAGAATAAATATGCATTATTTTGAAGATTCAGAATGTCATGATCTGAAGACCTTCGCTAGCAGTAATTAATGAAAAGAGGTGTTTGAATGCATATTTATCCTGAGAATACTGTGAACATGTATGTTCAGTAGCTGATGACTTTTGGAATATCCATTGACAGTTTCCATTTGTACAACAGTAATCACTGATGCAGGAGGTTTCAGCTGGATGCAAAAAAGGATCTTTTCATTTCAGCTGCATCACTTTCCATGTGTGCAATTATCAGCTGTGACTCATCCAATCACCGCCTCATTAAACCACCAAGTAATATACATGGGATCAACTCTTTATATGTAATGTACATTATTAGAACCTACTTAGAAAATAAAATGTTTTCAGAAAGCCGAAACAGCTTGATGGCAGTTTAACCACATGAGATGCATATTTAAAATATAACAATGTTGTTAGGAGATTTTGGCTGAAGCACAACATATATTTAAAGGTTGGGAAGACTGAGCAATCAGAAGATTTATAATTTCAGGTGAGAAATGATTCAAAATTTGAAATGTTGCCCGTATTAGCCATGGACTTAGGAGCAGAATTTTTATCAATCATTTCACATACTAGGTTGGGCTGAGCTTCAGTTAGAAATTGAAAATAAATGACTTGATTAATATCAAATGATTAATTAATATATGTGCTACTATAATAACAGCAATAATAATATTATGATTTTCTATTTTCTTCTTTTCATTTTTTTTCTCCACACATCTCCTATAGAGGTCCTTTTGTAGTGCCATGGTAGAGGAGCTGAGAATGTCCTTGAAATGTCAGCGTCGGTTAAAACATAAACCACAAGCTCCAGTAATTGTGAAGACAGAAGAGGTTATCAACATGCACACATTTAATGACAGAAGGTTGCCAGGAAAAGAAACTATGGCATAGAGCTGGGAGACCACCCAACCCCAAGCACAAACTCTTGTTTTTTTTCCCCTTTCCTTTCTTTTCCTTTTCCCTGCCCCCAAACCAACATTTGCGAGAATGTTTCCTGTGGAAATATGCAACCTGTGCAAAATAAAATGAGTTACCTCATGCCGCTGTGTCTATGAACTAGAGACTCTGAGATCTAAGCAGTTGCAAAGGCCAGACTCGAATCACAAGCATCACAGAGCAACCGTATTTGTTCAGGGGAGGGAGGGTCGGGTGTTGGCATTCCACTGTTTGTCATGGGGTCCACCTTTCTGTAACAAGCAAAAGTTCTATGGGAATTTTCTGGAATCACAGTGAGAAATGGCAGGTATCTTTCTGAAGTGCATCATTTGCCAGGGACTGGAGAAGCAACCAAACAGCTTCAAGAAAGTAACTACTGTACCAGAGGAGTTTCTGAAAAATAATAGCTCAAAACTCTATTTACAGGGGGAAAAAACTGTTCTGTACTCTTGAGCATAGAAGACCTTGTAATTGCTGATCAAAATCAATATGGGCCTGCCAGCTGATGGGAGCTTATTCAGAGGGAAAGTCATGAAAAAAGGAAACCATAAATAGAAGAATGAAAACAGAAGTGTTACTTGCAATTTTTGTTTCCCTCACTGTGTCATTCAACTGAATAAAAGATAAAAACGTATGCCAATAGAAAATCACATAATTCATCTGTGTTGGAGCTTGGAGAGAACCCAAAGGAGGTGGGCCATATTTTAAATGAGAAAATAAAAAGTTTTCCCTCAGTTTCTTTTCTTAAAGATGATGTTCCTTATGATGCCTAACTATAAGCAATTCTGTCATTGTTTAACTGTGAAGCAAAGTACACATTTGATATAGCAAAATAGTGTAATTTGTAGCCCTGAAGGGGTCTGGAAAACTCTTGTTCCTGTTCAAAATGAACTCAAGGGAGCCTGTGGCATTCTCACAAGTAGCTGAAATATAGACGGGCCACCTAACCAGCAGGGAAAGTGGAGAACTTAAAAACTGGACTGCATTTCTCAACACAATCAGTGGTGTTTAAATGAGCAACATTCTTGAGCCTTTTTTTCCCTCATCCAAAAACAAGAGGGAAAAGAATGTTCAGATTTATTTGTGGAAATGCAAGATTTCTATGAAAATAGTTTTTTGTATGGAAATTTTTTGTAATACTTTTTAAATCAACCATCTCAAGAGCCTGCGTTTCAATCACGGTCAGGGGTGTGGTGCAGAGTGGCTGGTAGTGCGTGTGCACCACCAACGTTTGGTGAAAACTATTTTTATCATGGAAAAAAAAGGGGGGGGGAATCTTAGAAGAGAAATATTTTCAAGTTAGATAATATAATATCTAGGTGCACTACCAATACTGCTTATAATACCACACCCTTGGTTTTCACAAGCCTGATATTATGCTGTAATGAACTGATGTGTGTAAATTATGAAAGACACGGACCTCTTGACCACATTGTGATAACAGTTGAAATACACACAGTTTGCTGTTTGAATCCAATGCACAAACATTAAAAAAAACAATGATCACGACACATACATAACGAAAATTGTCCGTTTTCAGTTGTTTTCTGGGAAGGGTGGGTTGGAAATTTCAATGTGATTTGAACAAGATGCGTGTAGGACTGTTAGAACTTACAATATTAAGATCTAATTCTGCACTCATCACCCTCCTGAATTTGCAAGAACATCAGCACCTGAAATGTATTTCAAGACTAGGCCCACTCTATCTCACTGGCTACTATTCCTTTCAGTTAGTTGTTAAATGCTGGGCATTGTCTAAAGAGAATCCCTTCTGTACAAGATCTCTGGGAATGGATAACAGTTGCAGAATATGTTCATGTGCAACTTTTATTATTTTCAGCAAAATCTATACAGAAGAACCATCTGCTGATTGCTTCTTCCTGCCTTCTGAAGCTCTGGGTAAGGAGCCCCTGTGTGAATAATATATAAAACAACTAGTGTTTCAAATACCTTTCTGGTGCTCAAAACAGATGTGATGCCATCTTAATAATTTTAACATAGTCTTACTGTAAATTTGTATCCTGAAAATGTATAATGAAGGGACACTTGACTATAGTCACAGTTTATAAATATAGCTTTTTATGCCAAACAAATCACTTATTTCTTTTCTTCTTTTATTTTTAATAAACAGAATCCAAACATTATTTTGTACAAACAACGAGTCATCTGTAGATAATGAACATATTATTTGTATATTCAAGGCAGAAAAGTTCATTAAAAAAAAAACCTGCACTGTTTTTTTTAAAGTTCTTCATAAAGTGTTGCATGTGTCTATAGACAAACCAACTCTTGCAATACATGAGAACAATTTATCCTGGTTGTTGCTGCTCAGAGCACATGGAGAGGTCTATACTCCAATATTCCCTGGTTCCTCTTTATTCCCTCTGAAAACAAAGCAAGGTGTGACTCATTGTGAGATGACTCAAATGGTGAGACCCATTTGCACTGGGATTTGGCTGTGGGCTGTGGCTGTAACTCACAGATGCCTCAAGCAGTTAGAGTTCCTCTTTGTTTCAGCAAAAGACTGATATTCTTAGTGTCCCAAAGTGCCACAAGAGCATAGGAGATCACTTGTCAATATCATATGGAGAATAGTAACTACACTTTCACATACATACGGAAATCCCTGATTTCTTCCAGTTTCCCCACAAAAAAATCATCTTGCATAATAGAGCTTGTTTATAATTGCAATATATTTCATGTATGCAACTGCTTTGCTAAAGTGAAGTTCAGTATGGGTAAATTACATTGTGCAAAAGTTGTACTACTGATTTGGAACACTCGGGAAACAAAAGCTTGTTATGAATTGGAACCTATGTGCCTTGTTCTGCACGTTTTCTTTCATAAAAAGAAAGACTTTATAATGAAATTCAGGAAAATTATTCCCATCCTTGACTCTTTTTACACCCTACTCAATTTGGTTTTGATTTTGTTTTATGATATTGCAATACAATGTATTTCAAGCTGAAGTATTATGAATTAGATCTTGCCATCAACATCATAGCACAGATCAAGGACTGTTTAAGTATAAGAACAAGTGGACCTGAGCTATTATTAAGTTCACATAAAACAATTGGCACTGTGTGTGAATTATTCACCAATAAACAATTTGCAATTAGTACCCCCATTCAGAAACAACCAGAGTGCTGTTGTAGTTAAGGTACTGAACTAAGGTTCTAAGACTCTCTTGGCATGGAAATCAACTAGTGTTCTTGCACCAGTCCTACTCATCATAATCCAGCTTTGCCACATACTGGGTGGGGGGAGGGGGGAATCCTCATTGTATCATGTATTAATAAGCATTGCTTTAGGGATTAAGTAAACACAATGCAAAAAAGCAGATTATTCAACTAAACAAGGAAAATGCTGAGAATGAGAGCAATCCCTTTGCCTATTAGGAAGATCATAGGGCATCTGCAGATCAACCAATTGTAAAAGTCTAAGTTTTAAAGTGTAAGATACAGGTTTGATTATGTTCTATTGCTTGTGTTTGCATTACATTAAATTCTAATATGACATGGTCACTCTCACCCAAACTTCTGGCAACTACAAACCCCCCTCTATCACTTCTTTTCTATTTGTAAGATTTGGCACCAGTATAGTTATTCTTCTAGTTCCCTCCTCTACCTTTTGGAGAGTGATTAACTGTTCCTTGGCTGTGTTGCTATATTATTTTGGGAATCCCACTGTATAATATGAGGACAATGGGGCAGGAGCAAAGAGTATGAACTTGCAAAGATGAAGTCAGGAAAGCTAAGGCTCAAAATGAAGTCAAGGAAATAATCTATCCACTAATAGAAGAAGATGTCAAGGAAATAATGGGCAGTAGAGAGAAAGCACAGCTGCTGAATTTATTCTTTGTATCTACTTTCACGCAAAAAGAAAATATAGCCCAATCTACCAAAAACATAACCATAAAAGTCAGACCAGGAATACAAATAAGCAAGAAAATGGTAAGAGAACACCTGTCTACTCTAAATGTATTTAAATTACCAGGACCTGATAGATTACATACCAGAGTTCTGAAGGAACTGGCAGACCTGATCTTGGAACCCTTGGATCATATCTTTCAAAGATCCTGGAGCACTGAGGACTGGAAAAGAACTGATGTGGTTCCCATCTTTAAAAAAGGGAAAAAATATTCAGGAATCTATAGACCAATCAGTCTGACATCAATATATAGGAAGATCCTGAAAAAGTTAATCAAGCAACAGATCTGCGAACATTTAGAAGCAAGCAAAGTTATAACCAGAAGCCAACAAGTGTTTATCAAAAACAGATCATGCCAGACAAATCTTATTTCATTCTTTGATAAAGTGATTAAATCAGTGGACCAGCAAAATACTGTGGAGATAGTATATTTGGATTTCAGTAAGGCATTTGACAAAGTAGGTCACAATATACTTCTTTGTGGTCTGCTTTGTGGTCTAGCTAGAAAAATGTAGGATAGACAGCTCCACCACGAGATGAATTTGTGACTGGCTAACAAACTGCACTCAACATGTAGTCCTTAATGGAACTACAGCAACATGAAGCAGTAAGGTATTCCATTTTAGCACCCATTTTAGTCCTAGTACTCTTCAATAGATTCATAAATGATTTAGATGAATGAATAGAAGGGGAGCTCATCAAATTTTCAGATAACACTAAACTGGCAGATGACACTAAATTGGCAGGAATAGCCAATACCCAGATAATAGTATCAAGATCCAGAACAGACTTGAGCATTGGGCCCTATCTAACAAAATGGAATTCAATGTAGAGAAAAGTAAGGTTTACACTTAGGCAAGAAAAACCAAATGTACAGGTATAGATTAGATGAAACCTAGCTCAATAGAAATAAAAGTGAGAGGAATCTTGCAGTCCTAAGGTACAATGTCATAAATATGAACCAATTGTGTGACACCTCACACCCCAAAAAGCCAATATAATCCTAGCAGAGATTCTATTCAGCAGGTTCTTACCAGTTCTGGAGAACTGATAGTAGAATTTTTGAGTAGTTCAGAGAACCAGCAAATACCACTTCTGACTGGAGATTTTACAGCATCCTTCCCCTGCCATGCCCACCAAGCCCAGCCCACAGAACCAGGAGTAAAAAAAATGGAATCCCACCATCGAATCCTAGGTTGCATTAACAGAGGGATAGAATCAAGATCTCATGTGAAGTATTAGTACCACTTTATAAAGCCTTAGTAAGACCACCTCTGGAATACTGTTATCACTAGCACTGATGATGTTACCTAGTTTGAGTAATAAAATATTTGCAAGAAAACAACATTCAGAAAGCACCAAGGCCCCCTTATTTCAACCCTGAGCCACAAATATTCTCCTTGAAATGAAATTTTCTCTGCCTCCATTGCATAGTGCCTCTACATATCAAATTTATTCCAGGGAGGTTGTTTGTTTGTTAAACAAATTTAGATAGGGGACTCTGAGTTTCACTGTTGGAGAAGAGTTTGAGAGCCCATAGTAGGATTATCTTCTGACTTTCAACCATAGATACAATTCCATCACTGAGAAAACTTGATTATGACTCCTTCTTCCAAAATTACATGTATTTGTACATACTTGAAAAAGAAAAGGATGTCTAAAACTTCTGTTTTACATCACACCATTATACACAAATGCTCTCCATTTCACCTGGAATATGACTTTAGTGGGGCAGAATTACATTTGAGCAAATTAACTTACTTGTAAGTATCTTAAGGCATTTTTAAATATCATGTATCCAAAGAGACACAATCTTATTAGAATACCTTTTACTTTATAAATGATTATGATATATGATATGAAATACAATGTAGTATTATACTCACATTAATATTTTAATACAGGTGATAAAATAATAAGTGCTAGTAGCTTACATCTCTGATGTGATGTTCCTAGATAATCATCTTCTCCATTGTTGGGTAGCTCTGATTATACTGATTTGGAAATCTAGGAGGAATTAGAGCCTCTATATTGGAACATCAACAAGAAAAGGAAGACCATTTAAGATATTATTAACCATAATGGGAATATATGCATGTAAAACCTATTAAGAATTATAGCCCCGGGAGAAATTTATACAACCTCAAATGAATATTTAGAAGTTCTCCAACATAGGGCTATGTTTGCTATCCAACATCACATTTCCCAGACCTGTATTCAGATTATAGCTTTATGACTGTCGCTGAAGCTTTAACAGTTTTAAAATAAGATGAAATGTGCTCCCTTTATAGGTCAAATTTATCTGATTTTCTGTAAAATTCTAGCAACCAGTTGGTTTTTGTCAAAAGAACCAGCCTGCTACGCAGCCTACAAAATCTAAGTAAAATTCAGTTAAAAGCTAATTATGTAGCACCATCTGGATAAGAAAACTAGAATTTAAAAACTGTCTAGTCATCATTCTTCCCATTCATTTGTACGAATAGGAAAAAATTGTTTGTTCACCACTATAGTTGATAGGTATAAGAGTTTTCAATAACCAAAGTAGGCGAGACTGCTTTTTTGTCCTTTGAAGGCTAGAACAATAC